>NC_136489.1:30510514-30528014 GCF_053919585.1 Euprymna scolopes | reverse complement strand
ATTTTTTTTATTTTTGCTTTTTTTGCACAGCATACACCTCCAAACACCCGAGCAACGCCGGGCACCCCTGCTAGTTGATTATCAATCAAACCACCCAATCTCAAAGCAATTATGTCTAGCATATAAAAAGAATTTCCAGCTTAATTTAATAACAGGAAATAATATTACATTTAAGCATCAGATAGATCTGCATATAAAGGTGAAATAAAATATATTAAAAAATATAAATAAAGTATTAAAGGAAAGGAAAGTATCAAAACCGAAACCATCACATGTAATTTTATACAATATGGCAATGGGTAAATCCACTTGTAAAAATAGTATTAAATATTAATGGTAGTAAAATAATTTATAGAAAATATAAGAACTTATCAAAAATAACAAAGGTAATATCATTAAAAATTAAGCAGACGTAGAAATTGCATTTGGTTTAATAATTTACCGAAAGAATTTTAAAAAATTATTGATTAAAATTGTCCTACCAGAACAAAGTTAAGTAAAATCTTTTCGCCTATTAGGTAGTGCTTGTAAATACTCACCAAATAAGTATGACTACTTGTAACCTTTGCAATCCTGAATCGTATAAGAAAATAATATCCAAAGTAAACCTTCTTAACAAACGCTAGAAAGTAATTCAAAACTATTTAAATAGATCAATGTATACATTATCTCGACTAAAACGTGATTCGAAACATACATTAAATTAACATTAAATTGTCATACAAATATGAAAATTTAATCTTAATTGATAGAGATTAATGTATAAATAAATAGGGTTGAGAATAAAAATGAAAATAATAAAAATAAAGTAAAAATAATGTTTAGATAAAAAAATAAAGCTAAATTAAGTATAACAATAATTTTAATAATAAATTAAACATAAAATAAAGGGAACTTTGGAATATTGTACACCCCGTGCCACAATTATATGCAAATCGATATTTTAGTTCTAACTCCGATAGTTTTCAATGCAATTTTTTTTTAAATTTAGCACGTTATATGGCAACAGTAACACAAGCGCAGATCTAAAATTTTAAGCTAATTTGCACAGTAATAAAAAATTGGCAGTCATTTTGGTGATTTGCATTTTTTCAGCGTGCCAACTTTATCCAATGCTAAAATATGGGGAAGTGCTAAAAGATCATCGAAACATTGATTATTCTAGGAATTTGTAAATCGAGAACAACAATAATAAAGAACAAACAACTTCCATATGCTTTCATAGTACAATCAATATCTTATACAATTGCCATTTTTATTGACAAGAGCAAAAAGCTATTGAGTATGTCAAACTTTCGATTTCATCTGATGAAATGTCTTTGGCAGTAGTCAAAATAGCATTCCAGAGGTCATCCTTGGAGTTGTACTGCCTTCCTACGCAGTAAATATTTTGTTTCAAGATGCTCCACAGATTTTCGATGGGATTTAAATCTGGGGAACATGCTGGCCATCGCATTATTTTCCCATGTTTGGCAAAAACTCTCTCAAAATATTAAGTGGCTATCCTTGCCGAATGAGACTGTGCATTATTATGTAGAGTTTGGCGGTAATTTTCACTCCATCTGCGACTCTGAATGGTCCTACCAGCTCATTGCCGATGATTGCAGCCCAGAACATCACACCACCACCTCCTTGTTTCCGCTTGATCCTTTGCGGACGTAGACCCTCATTATGGTACCATCCTTCCCTCTACCCAGCTGTCCAATCAAGGTTCGCTCGACACTCGTTGGTGAACAAAACATTTTGAAAATTCACCTTCATGTGATCTTTTGCCAACTCCATCCGCTTTTTCTTGTGGATATCCTCCAATTGAGGACGGATCTCTGGCTTTCACAATTTTGCAATCGTCCTCAGGATATGGCAAATAGTTGATTTGGGCACATCACGAACGCCAGCTTTTTCAAACACTTGTTTGCTAGTTTCAAGTGGGTTACGGCGAACTTCTCTCTTGATCTTGGTCATTGTTCGACGTGACAGATATGATTTCTCACGAATTTTTCCCTTTGTCAGAACTCTCGTTGCAAGGTATATGATTAGTACAATATTTTTTAAATGTATGATGATCACAGTGTAATTGCAATTTCCAGAGTGAAAATCTTATTATGGAGCCTTTGGACAATTTTAGACTTCTCAGCTGGACTTAAATTATATGGACTGCACATTATCGACCAATCTTGCATATAAAGTTGGCACGCTGAAAAGTAACTGCAAGTCACCAAAATGACTGCCGTTTGCTCGCTATTGCGCAGATCAGCTTAAAATATTATATTTACGCATACGTTAGTGTTGCTGTATAACGTGCGAAGTTTCACGAATTTTCATTGAAAACTATCGGAGTTAGAAGAAAAATATCTATTTGCATATAATTCTGGCGCGGGGCGTATGCATTGTCTGATTTCAAAATATCACGATCAGATATAGTATAAATAGTATACAATTCTATAAGAGTAATTTATAATTGGTTTAATTAGATGTAATAAGTAATCAATCGGCTTAAATATAATATGCCTTGAAAAATAGATGAAAGGAAAATATATGAAACTATCATAACACGATAATTTAAGTATTTTCTCTTTGAAGATAAATACGTTATATAGCATATATTAATCTAATGACGATAAACAGAATATCGCCGGTAAAACTTAATTAAATATGCCAAATTACTTTAGATAATGATAGCAAATATGATGTCAAGATATATTTAAATTAGTATTTACAGGTTTGTATGATAATATATTTCACATAATATAATATTTAATAGTAGAGTAATAAAAAGAACATACAATATTTATTGTTCACGAACCCACCCATGTGGTCGATACTACTGGTTAGTATGCAAGCCTCCTAGACCTTTTTCTCACAACTTCTCTTGAGCTATGTTCATGTCCCGTTCTATCTCCTCTGGGATCTTCCGATCACTCGGTTGTATCAGTTAAGATAAAAATGAAATGTAATAAGTCTTCAAACGTACCTCTCGACCGTTCTGTATATCGATACTCTACGGCTGACTGGGATAGCTTCCGTACATTTATATCTGATCTATTTTTGCATATCATGTTTAAAACGATGTGTCCTCTATAGTATCAGACCTGACCGAATGAATAATTGTAGGTATAGACCGATTCATACCATAAAAAAATTCCAACAAAAACCTAACCCCCAGCCATGGTTCTCCCCAGAATATGCTGCTGCCACCGCGCACAGAAATCACTTTTTCTATAGCTACCAACGTAATAGATGTACTGAAACTAAAGCTGCTTTCATGACTGCCAGCAACCATTGTAAAAGAGTAATAAAAAATGCAAGAGAGCTATATGCCCAGTCCGTTAAATCCAAAGTAACCGAGCCGCGGCTTGGTGGCCACCAGATTTGGCAAATAACAAACAGGATTTTGTAAATTTTTAGAAGAGCATAGACTTAGATAACACGGTAAAGAATAATGCCGCAAGAGTACATCTTTGTGTTTTGAGCTGATGGCACCCAAGGCATATTTGTTTTTTTTTTAGTTTTAAAAACATTGATGCGTATTGCGTACAATATAATAAATAATGGGCAGTATCAAAAGAAAGTGAAGTTTGGATAACTCGAAACATCATATTTAAGCGTATTTTATGACCGGACAACGCCGGGGGCTATCATTATCTATTGTATCGCTATAATAATCAATCGACTTTTGGCTCCATATTAATAAACGGGAAATTTGTATGAATTAAAATGTCACATTTTACTTAATTTACGACCGGACAAGGCCTAACAGGCTGATATATATATATATATATATATATATATATATATATATATATATATATATATATATATATATATATATATATATATATATATAAAGAAATATTCGGCAACACAATGAGTAACATGATTTATTAGTTTTTAGCAAACATACAATTCAGATGTAGCGTTAACCTAGAGAGGAAACCTCGCAAAAAAAAAAATAAATAAATAATTTAGATATAAGAAATAAAACGAATTTTGTGTTTTATTAGTTACTGGCGGGTGGTAGGATGAGCGGTCGTAAAATAGGCTTAACTATATTTTATTCGTGCAGATTTTGTATTTATTATCACAAAACCTGTTCTCTAGCGAATATTATACAGTGCCTAATATATAGTAAGGATTTAAAAGTAAAAAAGAAGATTACATACGTGCCACAGCTATAATCGGGACAAAAACATTTAGCACTACAACACTGCTCCCTACCGACTGAGCTACTATTATCTATATAAAACAGTTTAAAATTGTATCTCTTAAAACTATGAATGAATGCGCAGAAGCAATAGAAATATGTCGGAAAGTCGAAATAAAAAATTTCAATCTTAATTTGCCGACCTATTTATGCACCCATTATTCCTCCATTTCAATAAAGATTTCACTCGTTATAAACCATCTTTTTTTAATTCAATTTTCACCCCAAACAAGGCACAGTGTCACTTTGAAGTAAGGGGCTACTATCGGGGACATAAGTTGCAGGGGTATTATGAAGGGAGATGAGTAGCAAGATGTCAGTTTACGTTACAATTGAACTTCTGTATATCAGTACAGTTAGGAAAGCAGAGCACTAGAAGGGATTTCCAAAGCCTAGCAGTCCTGGGGAAGAAACTATTGTAGTAGAAGGCTTTCTTATACCTAGGGGTCTCTACTGTAAAGGGGTGAGATTTTACTGCTTGTCAAAGGTATTCACGTCGAAGGGGTACAAGTGCTTGTAGTTCGCCAGAGCATTCACTAATAAAATACTTGTAGAACAGGTAAAGGGATGCAACATTTCGTCCATGGTACAGAAGCTGATGCTTAGATGACAGTTCAGAACCTATCAGGTTGGTGACTCTCTTTTGAACCCTGTCAAGGAGTGAGAAACACGTAGCAGAAGCACCACCCTAATGTGGTAACAGTACTCCATACATGGGCGAATGGTGGCCTTATAGATCCTTTCAGGCGTAAGTAGTCTTCTAGCACGGTTCGGGCCAGGATCAAGGTGTTGTGTCTGTTCTGGCAGATGCTGCAAGCAAAGACCATATGTTGGTCAATGTAGGAGCAACCCTTCATACCAATTGTCACTATCCAGCTCCCCGGGGAGTTGGTCCTCATTTCCCCTTCACTCCTCACATTAAAAATCGGCCTTGTGCCTAATTTGCTCGGTGGGGGGAGCAAATAAATACCGCCCTCCTTCTTCGCAGCAGCCTTGGAGTTTAAAGGAAATACTTTCAGGTACTGTGTTCTTGGCCATTGCTATTGGTGGTAATGAAGTTTTCTTGTAATTATTGAAGAAAACAAGCTTAATCTTAGCAGCATTGAATGTGACCATTCATTTTTGTCCCCATTCCACTACAGATTGGAGGTCATCCTCTGGTGTTTCTGCCATTTCCTTATATATGTATTTATTACTTGACTACTATTTCCTGTTAAGTTGGTTGGTTGGTTGTTTTTGTTTTACGACACATCAACCCTTTCCAGGTTATTTAATGGCGAATCCAGTGATTTTGGATAAAAAGTTTTTAATAGAATATTTTCTTTTCAAACCAGTTTTTATTTAACCTATAGTTGGGAGCCTAACATGTACTTCCACACCGGGTCAGAGTGCAACTGGGAGCAATGGTAATTAAGGGGAGGCTCCACACTCCCCAAAGTCCGCACGCTGAGGCCTCACCATCGGATATAGTTTAAGATCATATCCAAGACCCATTTCCTGTTAATTTTAGTGTTATGTGACCAGTAGTTTAAGAGATTATGAGTTAAATATTTTCGCCCATACACACATACATGCACATACATGCATATACTGTTATTTATATAGATTAAAATTCCGAACTGATTGGCCTCGCGCGTTATTGTCGATAACATTAATCTGCTATTGATTATACGATCGCTTATAAATGAACTGAGATAAAGCGAAGGATGTTGCATTTTCTTACATATGGTGGGCATTTCTATTACTTGTAGTAAAAAAAGTTGGATTTTTTTTCAAGTATTGTCCTTTTTACTTACAGTTATGTGGATGTATTTTGTAGGACGCCTTTTGCTAAACGGCAGTAGTAAGAAGATTTTTCTCTTATATTCTTTTTTTATTCGTCTTCCTTTTTTGGATGCTATCTTTCACCGATTTCTTTTCGATTCCTGTTTTTCATGCTAACTATTTTGTTAACACCTACCTCATATGCCTCATAAAGAAAAAGTGTTTTAGAGCCTTAGTGGAGACGGTGCTACTGTTTAGTTCGCCACCATAGACTCTCAATAAAAAAAAACAACTAGAATCTCCGGGCAGTGTTAAACATAAACTGCAACGCACACCCAACCATTAGTCGCCTGTACGGTCGACTGCCCAGGATCTCTTCAGTAATAAGAGTAACAAAGGCACGATATACCGGACATCGCTACACAGGAATAAATTAGGTCGTCAGTGATGTGGTGCTGTAAGATCCTGAACACAGAAACGCTAAGGTAGGAAGACCTGTCAAGACGTACACAAAATTACTGACAGAAGACACTGGCTTGCAACTTGAAAATCTTCCTAAAACCATGTAAGATAAAGACGTGTGGCGCGAAAAATCAAGTTAGTCCAGGTAACCCACCCGATACGAGTAACACCTATGTCAGCGCATCTCACTTCAATCGATATTTAATCTTAGATGTCTGCTTATTTCGTGTTATTAGACTTAGTCTGTGTTCAAAACAAGTCGATTTTTTTCTATGTAATTTCTACAGTAAATCCTATTATGAAAATTCTTGTAGGTGTATTTTTCTACGTGCTTATATCCATCAGAAGCTTTTAAATGTGTTATTTTCATAAATAACTCATTGTAGTGATTGTCTTATACTGGACTAGTGTTCAAGAAAAACAATCAAACAATATATGTTATTCGGCAAAAATATAGATTGAATGTAACGATAACGTCCCCTTGTAGGCGAACACGTATTTACCCTTCCCTGAAATGGGTGTGCCTCCTTGTGTTTACATATCAAACATACAGTACATTAATTCTATCGAGGAATTTGGTTAAGAATGACGTCATGGCACCGATCAGCAGATAATACAAACAATGTCCTATTTTACTAGCAAGAATTTGACCTAGAATTGCGCTTGAACGGACGACACATTTACGAAAGTTCGCAGCAGACGCCATCTTATCTTCCGTCTTGTATTGGTTGGCACAATAATTCGACTATTTTCCGGAGAATACGGCAAGGATTTATTTTTCTTTATTTTGACACTACAGAATGTATACGGTGTATATAGACATCATTAAAACATAAACAACAATAACAACAGAAATAATAATAGTTATATTAATAATGAAAACTGAAACTGTATAATTGTACGTTAACCACCCTACGCCCCAGCCGTCCGCCCCCTGTTTGAAGGTGTGTATGTAAACATAAATTGGCGCCACACCTAATAAGTTACAAGGGTCAGGGAGGATGGGGAAAGAAAGCACTAGCCAGGCTTCCATTGGAGGAGTGCAAAGAGGACTGGAACTTTTCGGATGCTTATTGGCATCTTAATTCCAATGAACAGTTATTGTTGCTGCTAACGAGAAATCAATGGTAACCGGCTATTGCGCTAACACAGATTCATCTGCAAACGTTATAGAAAGAGGTAAAGATTACAGGAAATCTGGGAGGGATTGTTGTCACACAGATTCCAGCGAACATTACAAGCTGATCTCAAAGAGAAATCTTTAATGATGGCTTGTATGATTAATCATGGTGAGTAAATGATACAACTAAATTAAAGCTAAAATAAAAGTAAAAATAAAGATGCAAAAATACCTTGAGACTTCAAGGTATCTGAAACTGCAAACAATCTTATTACTAAAAAGACATTAGCTTTGGCTGACACTACAAGGACGGAAAGAGCGGAAAGAAAGACGACTAACCAAATATGAACTGGAAGAGTACGGAGAAAACTGGGGTTGTGAAATCTCCGTTAAAATTAATAATCGTGAGACAGAAAACTTAATTGTGGACGGCTGTTGTGATAAAGCAAATTCATTAGCAAAAAGTATGAAAATGAGTGTGCAAATCTGAGACATATTTCATGAGGACAACTTTGTACATTACTAGTGAGGAAAATAGATGAATAAAATAAGAGTTGTTTACATGTGAGCATGTTTAGAAGTGGAAATTGATTAACATTACTTTGCGTTGTGGTAAAAATAGACATGGCCGTATTTACTGATTAGGATTTTCCCTTCTGTGCTGTTCTCAATCTGTAAATCCCAGAGTCTTATAAAAAGATTAAATATATGTTTAAATTAGGTTCTTGAAAAAATGTACTATGCTATGCGCATGTCATAGTAAGAAACGTTGCATTATATTGTAACCAGTCTTAGTTTCAAACAAAATCAACATGTCTCCTCCCTTAAGACTTGCATTTACGAACATTCGTGGGCTTAGAACTAATTTAGGTGATGTTGAAGCATTTCTCCTAGTAAACACCTCGGACATCTTAGCATTAAGTGAGACACAATCCTCAATCCCCTCTAATTACTTTAACATGACTGGATATATCCCACTCTGCCGTAAGGACTCTGACAGAAGTATGCACGGACTTAGTCTATATTCGTAATACCCTCCCCCTGACCAGAGAAATAAACATAGAATCGGGCGGTCAAGCATTTATATGCTTTAGACTTAACATGCAACATAACATTAGCTACTCTTATTTTCTGTACTGCTCTCCCTCGGCCCAGTACTGCACCATAGTAAACAACGTCTCTGACAGCATAGATACATCTCTCACCCTCGACACTAGTGCACAAGTACATGTATTTGGTGGCTTCAACGTTCACCATAGAAACTGGGTAGGATTCTCTACTTACACAGACGCAGCTGGTAGCACCACGAATAACTTATCTATATCTCACTCACTATCACAGATGGTTATGTTTCCAACCCGTTTCCCCAGACCAACAAGAACAATACGCTTCACTTCTAAATCTGTTTTTGACAACAGTTCCCGATGATTGTATAACAAATGCCCACATCCCACTTGGGAACACTGATCATGCAATGATAATGGTAGAAATCGTCCTAAATCTACAGCCAAAACTGAAGACCCATTGCTCAAAACAGCGAGATATTATAAGAAGACTGACTGGGAAGTAACCAGTGATCTCATCAGAGATACCCCATGGTGAAATATCTCTCATCTTCCTGCTGAACAGTTCGCAAATGAGACCATTGAATGGTTTAAAACGGCAATTGAAGCACATGTTCCCATGCGAAAATTTTATAGCAAGCCGCACTTACCCCAATGGTTTACATCTACTTGTGCAACTGCCATTGCGCAAGGCAGTACGCGTTCCGCAGATTTAACCGACATAAGTCCAGTTTCAAAAGACAGAAGTATATACAAGCTAGAAGTAACTGTAAAAAAAATAGGGACAGCTAAGAGAGAAGTTACTGACATCACCAAAAAACGCATCGAGGCACACAGATTAGGAACCGGAGACGTGTGGAAAATCTACAACAGTTTAGAAAATAATGGGCAATCAACGATTCCCCCACTAACCAACAATCATGAGATTGTTTGTTCAGAAACCGAGAAGGCTAACATGCTTGCAAGTCGCTTTGCCTCCAACTCATACTGGGCCCTGCTAACAAACCACTCCTTGACTTTCCTTTGTGGACAGACGCCACGCTAGACGACCTGAAAATCACCCCCATTTTGGGTGCATGCTATCATAAAATCCTTGACATTTCAAAAAGCATGTGGACCTAATCTCATCCCGGCTGTGCTATTAAACAATGCTCTGCAGAAGTAGCTCCAGTTCACTCCAAACTTTATAACGAATGTCTTAAGGAATCTTGCTTTCCAGAATACTGGAAAACTGCTTCTGTGGTACCAGCTTTCAAGAATTATGACGAAAGAACTAACCCATTAAATTATTACCCCATTAGCCTCCTCCCACTTTTCGCCAAACATTTGAGTCCACAATTTACTGCGCTCTAATTCATCACCTTACAGATGCTAAACTTCTGACCAACCAACAATGTGAATTTAGGCAAGCCCGTTCCACAGCAGATATTCTAACTGTAACCTCTGAACGCATATACCATTCACTGGACAAAGCAAGGGAGTGTCATAGGGGTCTATCCTTGGACCTTTATTATTCCTAATATTCATAAATAACCTCCACACCAAAATGTCCTCTGAGATGGGTATATATGCTGATGACACCACGCTCTATAACAGACACGACAAGAAAACAAATAACACACATATCTAAAGCAATGGCAGAAACACTAGAGGATGATCTCCAATCTGTAGTGGAATGGGGACAAAAATGGATGGTCATCTTCAATGCTGCGAAAACTAAACTTGTTTCTTTCAATAATTACAAGAAACCTTCTCGACCACCAATAGCAATGACCTAAAAATTCATTACTTTAAAGTACATCTTTTAAACTCCTCGGCCAAACGTTTACAGGGAACATGAACTGGAATAGATATATTGAGAACATTGCCAGGACCGCTGCGAGGTATGTAGGATCTCTCTACCGTGCTAGAAAACTACTAACGCCCGAAAGTATCCTGTACCTGTATAAGGCCACCATTCACCCATGTATGGAGTAGTGTTGTCATATTTGAGCTGGGCATCTGCTACTAGTCTCTCGCTCCTAGTAAAGATCAAAAAGAGAGTTTCCAACCTGATACGTCCTGAACCGTCATCTAAGATTCAGCCTGTGTTCTATCGACGAAATGCTGCATCCCTCTGCCTGTTCTACAAGTATTTTAATGAAGAATGCTTTGACGAACTGCAAGCACTTGTACCCCCAGGACATAAATACCCTGGACCAGCAGCTAAATCCCAACGCTACACAGTGGAGATTCCTAGATGTAGGAGAGCTTTCCACTCCAGTAGTTTCTTCCCCAGAACTGCTAGATTTGGAATTGCATTCCGGCTCCCTGCTTCCCCAACGGTACTGATATGCCGAAGTTCAAGTGTAACGTAAATTGAAATCTTACTGCCAAACTCCCTACATAGTACCCCAGTAGCTTATGTCCATTATAGTAGCCCCCTACATCAAAGTGGCACTGTGCCTTGTTTGGAGAGAAAATGTAATTTAAGAATTTAATGGTTTAATAACCACCGTCTTAATTGGGAGAAATTGTTCAGGACACAAAATTGCAACAATATAGTTAGTATATAACTTGAGCAATGTGGTGGGAAATTTTTCATTCATACGTAAACAAGTTTCCTTTTTACAAGTAAAATATTTTGTTAATTAAAGCTTGGAAACTAACAAATGCTTATATAATTGTAACACCTCATCGTACTCATTTTGTAAGACTACAACACATCGGAGCGGAATTCCAGCAGAGCTTTCAGATTCCATATAAACCATGTATATGTTGCATTAAAATGTTTTCTATTTTCGAAGGAAACCCTAGTTTTTTGAAGTTCGATAGAAACGTTACGAATTGTTTTGTACTGATAAAACTATGATAATCAATGAGATTATATTAAGAACCGAGTAGCAATTTTTGAAATAGAAGATTTGCAATTAATCCATATTTTAGCTTTTGTGGGTAGAAAATTGTAGAATGCAATGTAATGCAATCGTTATTTTTATATAAAGTGCTACTTCGATTCTGATTTAAGAAGATATGCTGACGAAAAGACAAAGAAATTTGAGTTAGCCCATTGATTTAGAGAGTAATCCCTTTGTAGCGGTAAACCTTATTTTATACAAAAATTAAAGTTGATTATTTTAAAATACATTTATACTGTCTTACAAAAGGATTAGAATACAATAGGAATGTTGTAGTAGCAAATATTTTAGATTTTAATGCAAAAAAGTGGAAAAGCCTTCAAAAAGAATTATTTTTAAGTCGTCATGAATTCATTTTGTGAACGTTTTGGGTGGTGTTAGTGTATTTGGTTACATGTTTTGGTTTCTGCGGGCGGCAAGTTTGTCAACGGCGGCTTTCTTAGCAATTTCACTCTTTATAACCCATTATCAGTCGCTATCAGAATGACTCACAATATTTAACGTAAAGATTAACAAGTTAAAGAATATGCATTGGTTTAGGAAGGTTCCATTCCAATAATTAACTTTGAATACTTCATTGTCAATAGCTCTAAGTTATTTTTTCATAACGAAGGAGTAAGGTCCGTTTATAATACATTTACTCTAGGCTATTAAGACATATAGTATTCTTCTTTTATGGGTAGCTCATCTACGTTTTAAAGAGGTTAATTTCCCTCGTATATTGTCCAGTATTCATTTAATCGGTCTCTTGTTCTCTAAAAGGTCTTTAAAAACTGCCATGTTTAATTTGTTCTTAATAGCAGTTTATTAAATGATTTCTGTGATATCATCGGAGTAAATACTATAGGAGGAAACAATCAGTTCAAGTTCCAAACAATTTGCAGGATATTTGTTCATTCATCGTGTGGTTGTTTGGGAGGCAAACACTAACAGGTCTGATGTCAAATTGGTTGGAATTGGGAAACGCGGAGAAAATTTATTGGCAGTGTTTTCTCCTTTTTTGTCATCGAAAAATCCATTATTTGTTAAAACGGTTTCTCGCAGTCTATAATAAATTATTTTTTTTGCTGTTGTTTGTTGTCCGTTTTGACTTATTGGTGTAAAATGACTTTTCTGCTTTTTTTTTGGACCGCTTAGGACAATATGTTAGAAATTTCCTTCGGTTAGTGTTTTCTAACACTTTTTCCTTTATACAAAGAACAATTTTTTGTAGCAAAACAACCTTCGTACTTTGGACAAAGGCAATTAAAACTAACAGGTTATTGCATTAAAAAAAATTATACTAAATTATAATTACAAATACAATAAAGATTCATATTTATGCGAGTTTGAGGATTGGTAGTTTCAAAAACGGTTGTTCTGGAGAACGTTTTTTTTTGTTGATGAAAATTGGGTAACAGAAGTGAGGAGAAGTGTTTTCATTTCTTTCAGTAAATTCTTTTTGAAATGTTTTTTTTCAGTAAATTACCTTTAAGCTATCCTCCTCCAAGGTTCGTTTTTTAGTTTTTATATATAGCCTCTCCTTAAGTAATACTGAGTAATTTGCATAAAGTCACTTTTGCAAATTGCGCTAGAAAGGTTTGTTAAGAATATTTCCAACGTAGATTGTAGATTTTGCCGTATAAGCAAAAAGTGACGATTAAAAACAGAAAACAAAGCAAAACAAGTAATCAGGACTATCCAAAACAAAAGAGAAAAATATGAAACTTTAAGTAAATCGGTATTACACCAATAATAAGAAACATAGAAGGAAGAATAGGAGTGATCAGTTTGAGGGGAAGACTTAGCCTATATAACCGAACAGTAATGCTGAGAACAATTGAAATCGTGAAGAAATCCCACAAATGCGAAAACAAATATACAGGAGTGACAAAAACTAACCAGTTATATTGAAACTGCAGCAAAAGTAAAACAAATAGATGCGACTATAAAAAGTAAAACAGCGACACCGTAAGCTGACATTCTCTCCAATTTACATTGTCGGCAGCGACTGTCACCGCACTAAAAAGTCTCAAAGTGAATGGAATAACCTAGCAGAGGAAGCATTAATCAGACATCCACCGGAGTGTGTATAAGTATAAGAGTTATCTGTCTCTGACAATATAAGACAACCAAGGTAATCTCCCATTTACAGGAAGGCAACCTGTATAACTTACCCTGATTTCTATAAATATAAAACACACGGGCGCAGCCATTTGTATTTTCGTAAAGAGCTCACCACGTGCAATATTCCGCTTGACTCAGCTCTTCCATTGCGCTACGAACAGATTTTCACTGTACAGCAGCATTGGACATTGGATATATTTACCGTTCAAATACCATGGAGTAAGACAATGTGTTTTTTATACAGGCAGCTCGTGGAATTGCAGAAGAACATAGAACTGAGAAAATAAATTTTATACAGTCGTCCCAACATATCGCGAAAAAAAAAAAAGTTGAACAAACCTCAATAAGACTGGATACAACTCATGGGGAATGGTCGCTTTTTTTTTTTTTTTTTGATACCGGACTCCATATAAAAAAAAGTGTGCGGATTGGAAGACCCAGCCGTAATCTGGAACGAACTATGGCATACATGTACACCGGAAAACAACAGGTTTCTTTTTCAACTAATAGGGCCGAAAACGCTCAACCTTACACCAGAAAATTACCTTCTACATCAGATACGACTAAATGCCTTGCGAGGATTGCAAAACAACGTCCACTGACAAAAATTCTACAGGGAACAGAACGAGAGTGAATCGGTAACTCATTTTTTTATCGAGATTATGTGTCCAAGCAAAATTTTGCGGGGTGGTGAGGCACCTAGAACAGGTATTTACTGCGAACGGGGTTAAAACCACAAAAAAAAAAAAAAAACGACAGAAGGCATCTTTTACTTCCTGACTCTGAAAAATATTATAGGGTTAGATCCTCCTCATGGCTCTCATCCGAGAGTTATTAAGGACAAAGAACAAAAAGTTCTATTGGGCTGAAACACTGGATCACATATTCCAGGCATCGGAGAGAGCGATAGTTAAAATGATTTAAAAAATACATACAAACGTTCGAAATAAACAGGGTAACATGACTTGCGACAGACTACAGTAAGACAGGAATGCTGTACTTTTTATTTAAGAAACACTGCAGATGTGATGGTGAATGTAACATGAGTTGTAGGGATGGTTATTAGAAACTCATTTTGGCCGGATCCCATTGTACAAATGACGCGAAATCACGATATGCACCGATTCAAGGAGAAGATATAGCCATGGTTTATGCAGGATGTTCATATTTGGATGCCTATGTTAGAGAACAGTCGTAAGTAAGTAAAAAAGAGATAGGATGGCCCGAGAATTCAAATCTGGGAAGCTAGGTTTAGAATTAATATTCAGGAGAATTCCTATCATAAGTTTAAAATAAATAATACAAATATGTTATTGAAAAGGAATGCGTTCTTAGTAATGTTATTGAAAAAGGAATTTGATGATTCAATTCTTTTTATGAAAATGAAATTAAAATAAGGAATTTGAAACGAAATAGGAAAATGATAAAAATATTTGTAAAGTAGGTTAGTCGAAAAATTAGGTTAGTGGACGTTACACGTGTTTTTGTGCATGTTTTAGACAAAATGAGGCATGTCAGGCCCGGGACTGATATGCACGTTGTTTGGTCATGTAATGACGTCATGAGTAAGACATGAGTTTTCTATATTGTTAGAGCTTTAGGAGGGTAGAAGTAAGTCAGGGTGCCAGTCAGGGCCGAGGCAGGGTCGAGAGAGGACCGGGGAGAGCTGACAGGAGTCAGAAGGAACCCACCTTTGGAGCCGAAAGGTTGCAAATTGAAATCATGTAGAAACTTTGAATTCCTTGATGCGAAGTCATTGACCGGTCGAATGGAATAAACGGACATCATCATAGTTTTGTAACTGTCGTCTTGTGTTATGTCATTCAGCAAACAAAAATATTGTGAATTTGTACTAAAATAACTTTGTGTATAAAATTCATATAAGTAATGTGTCTATCATCTTAAGAATGTTTCCCCCCCCTCAGCTATTATAAGTAATGACTGGTTACTTCTTTATGATAAAAGAACTGATAATCATCATCTCAAAAATATGTGTTAAAGAAAGATAATGTTTATAGAAACACTCCCAGAACTGTCAAACCGTATAAATGTCAATCTCTCTTCTATCTATATATCTATTTTATCTCCCTCTCATTGTGTATTACATGTTCCCCGCTCTGTATTAAAAATGTACCCTGACCCTATCGCACTAATATGACCACTCTAAGACGAACACGCAACAACAAATATATAATTAATCATCTATAACAAAAACACCTACAATATAATTCCTAGACTTGCTGGTCACAGTGGATCACTTACCATTAATAAAGATATTTTCAACCCAAACCTTGGAGAATACCCAAAACTTCCGTTTGCTAAATTGAAGGGAAAAACGTTGATGTAAAAATTCCAGATAAAACATCGCCCTAGAAAACTGAATTTAGCGCATGATAGTGCATCTCGATACTCAGCAGGAACGCCACCAAAACACCAAGACCAAGCGATTGACACTGCAGTTAAAGCCGTTTTCATATCGATGTACGGGAATGACACTAAATTGAAAGCTGTCACATTGGAAATGATTGTGGCTGAAAAATGGGCGACCTTGAACGGTTTTATGATTGTGGCTCAAAAATGGGCGGCTTTGAAAGGGTTTATTCAAAATGGCTTCCCTCAGTCACGCAACAATATCTCACTAATAGTTCGAGTCTTCTGGCCTATTCGTGAAGTGGTATCGTCAAAGTAAATAAAATTCTCATACCTCGACAACTTTGCTCAAAGGTAATAGAATCCCATTTACGCTGCACACCAATGCATAAATGGTATGCTAGCGATGTAAGAGAACAATTGTTCTGGTGGGCTTTAGATGCCATCATCAGGCAAACAAGATCCCAATGCCAAAATAGCGACACACTCGCACCATCACAGCCTAAGAGGCCCTTAACGTCCCCAGCGAACCCGGAATTTCCATTTCAAAGAAGTGGTGGTCGATTTCGTCGATATACATGGTAAAAACTTTATGGGGTACGAAGATCGATATAGTGTATCGCTTAAAATGACTCAAATGACGTCGGGAAGGGCCAACACGTTATGCGATGCCATTGAAAACTTAGTTCTGTACTTACGGTTCACCCGAAGAATGTTTTTTCGTATAGTGGACCACCGTTTGAGTCCTGGAGTACAAATCTTAAAGAAATGGGGTATCCCGCAACGTACGCCATTTGGCCTATTATGCTCAAACCGTTAAAACGGCGAAGCTCATACAAGCTGACAACACAAACAGCTATGGACAACTATGTCACTCTTAGGCTCTCGGTCATTACTAACCTACCGAAACACTTCTGTCCCAGACCTTGACATGTCCCCAAAGACCACCTTCGCAATTACAGAATAAATACCAAACAATAAAACAGTGAAGACAAATAGGTGAATGAGGATAAGTGACAATGCCAAAAGGCATATGTGGAACCAACAGTTCTACAACCAGAAATGTCGTCCATTCCAGGAACTCCAAGTAGACTATTTTGTCCAGATTCAGAACCTGCTGTAACTACCCCGTCGATGGACAAAGACGGGAAAGATCATTGAGACACGGGGGAACCGATACCACTAAGTGCGGGTAGATAGGATCAATACAGTATCATTGCGCAATCGCCTGTTTCTTCGTAAAATATAGCAACCCGTCTATAAAACCTGATCCCTACATGAACAACTTCCTGGGGAAGCAATGGAGGTTGAACGGCACATCAACGTTTAATCGTCTACCGACCATGAAGAAGAAATGGATGTTGATGATATCACGAGAGAATATGCGCACCCAGTCATTGCTCTCCCGTAAGGAAAATCTTCATGTCGGAAAACTAGAGCACCAAGGAATTTATTACCACATATGCACGGAAATTCGCACGAATTCGCGTGAAGATGACCACAACAATTCATCTTG
>NC_136489.1:30293014-30505514 GCF_053919585.1 Euprymna scolopes | reverse complement strand
AAATGAATCGTTAATAAAGATGTGTATGAATGTTGTATTTAAAGAGAACACGCCGATTAAAGAAATGCTAAGGTATTAGATTAACTAATATGGCATTTGTTTAGAATAATCCCATCATGAATGAGGGTTGTTAAAAGGGGGTAAACATTCCAGAGACCACAGCTTTAGAGTCGAAGTAAGTTTGTGTAGTTGTTACAGCCGGGGGTTGCGGACGTGGATATCCGGGTTCAAATTCTCTCGGGCTCTAATTTAGGGAAGGCATGAATCATATGTCGGCCATCTAGCTTTTTTTTTCAGTGATACAACAATTCAAAATAAATAAAACATGTTACACTTGTAAAGTCTATGCTTGTAAGAATTTATGTTATTTTGTTTAATTCAATTTTAACCCCAAACAAGGCACAGTGCAATTTTGAAGTAGGGGTCTACTATCGGGGCCGTATGTTGCAAGTATATTATGAAGGGTCGTGAGTAGCAAGATGTCTGTGCACATTACACTTGACCGTCTGCATCTCAGTACAGTTGGGAAAGCAGAATCCCGTTATGTTATGTAATGGTTTCAGCCGGGGCTGTGGACTCGGATAACCGGTTTCAAATTCTCTTGAGATCTAATAAACTTAGAAGTTATGAATTCATACATCGTCCTTCCAAATGTGTATGAAATATTTACGGTAGTCCAACAAATCACTACTTACTTCCTTCCCAACGCAGAAAAAGAAACATGAAAGCTCGTTTTTTATGTAGAGCTATCAAGCTCTAATAGAAAGGACACTCTAGATGGAACAAAAGAAAAAGAAATGGTTACAGCCAAGACGAATGCGACGCTTTAAAAGGAGGAGGAAAAGTTACTACAATTTTATCTAAGTCTAAATGCTTAAAAATTGATCCATCTTCCTTATATATATATATATATATATATATATATGTATATATATATATATATAACTACTTCATTTACTCACATAAATTTAATGTACGAAAGTATAGATTTATGCGTAAACTTTAAGTATTTACTTCAAAAGTGCTCAATACGTAGGTAGAGATAGTTAGTAATTTATAGCATATATATGGCGACTAAGCTACACTGAATATTCTGCGTTTCATCCACTGTAGGATTCGTCAGGCTCGAATCCTACAGTGGATGAAACGCAGAATATTCAGTTTAGCTTAGTCGCCATATATATTTTATAAATTACTCACATATATATTTATATATATATATATATATATATATATATATATAATTTAAAGGAGATTAGAATAATAGTCTAAAGAGCTAAGTGTATTTTAATGTAATAGTGAAATTACTAGTTTAATTAAAATACAGGAAATGCTCGTTGTAATTTAGATATATAATAAGCTCGATAGTTAAATGTCCTAGAGCTAAGTAATGTGATTTATAATTTAAAAATTTTAAAAAAATTTTAAAATTTAAAAATTAAATTTTAATTAAATTAAAAATCAGTTTCATAAGAAGGAACAACAACAAAGTCAATTATCTGTACGATCGTTTCGGAAATCCGTGCTTTTTATCTGTGGTATGCATGAAGTCACGTAGAACAATTATACATAGTTTTTTTTGGTAAGCACGGTCTCCTCATCAGCAAATTTAGGAGGATTTCTATTGAATTGAAAAGACACCAAAAATAAACCTAGCATTAAAAGTAAGGCAGATGAATCTGAAAAATTGAAGTAAAAGGTTTGGATTTAAAATTTATAAGAAAATTAGTATAGGTTAGAGATAGAAATGAGTAGAAAAAATATTTTTTTTTGAATTTACATAATAAATTTGATTTAAAAATATATAGATATAGTTACCTTTTAGTTTTTCTTTTTTTGAAATCAGGAACTGTATTTAAAGTAGTCATTTAGATGTTTGCTATAGCTTTTTATTTTATTGAATGATGAATTTTAAAAGGGCGACGCTCGTGCAGTAAATTGTTTCCGTTAGCGTATTTTGATTTAAAGACGCTACAGCTAATATCTATAGAGAGAGAATATTTATTTTGCAAGTTTTTAAGGGGAGATAATTGTCATGTGTTATTGGCTTTATTTATTATTTGATTTACGAGTCTAAGGGCGGTAATTGGTCTAACTTAATTTATTAAAAAAAAAAAAAGTAATCTATTTTTACTAATGAGTAATTTTTAATGATTTAAGGTGGTTTATATTTATTAAATTTAAACCAACGTTTATGATTACATGATAGAAGCTCATGTCTTGAATTTACTAGTTTGGTTGTGCTTTTTATATCTTCATATTTTAAAATTTTTAGGGTTTCTTTTGTACATAATGTACAAAATTTATCTCCTGGTTTATATGATTTGCAAGTCTCAATTATTTGCCATTTTAAGTTGAAAGAAATATTGCTATTTTTTAGTTGTCAAATATAGTTGGATAGAGTAGTTTGGTTTGATAGAGAGTTATTTTTAAAAGAATGTTTGTGCGTTGAAATTCTATGTTTTATTGGGCCAGATGTGGAACCAATATATATTACCTCTTGATTATTATGATTATTTTCCGTTAGGTCTATTGTTGGATTATAATGTGGTGGGTTGGTTAGTAATTGATCGGTAGATTGATTTAAGTTGGTGTTATTATTTAATCTGGTAGTTGAGTTATGGCTGTTGATAGGTTCTTGTATATTTGGAGTTTTTGATACTGTGCAGCTATAGATAGCATTTTTAATTTTACATGAGCCTTGTAGGGGACATTTATTTTTTCTTCTACAGTTACAGTCCGATGTATTTTGTATAGTTGTATTTTGTAGTTTATTAATTTTATTCTTATTAGAGCTAATTATTTTCTGATGAAGGTTAGGCATAGTAGAGTAAGAGACTTTAATTGTGTTCTTATTGAAAATCTTATTATATCTATGGGGGGCTTTAAAGTTCTTATCTAATATTTTAAAAAAATTCTCTAGCTATGTTTGTTTCTAGGTTTTTGGAATACGGGGGGTTGAACCATAGGATCTCCTTGTGTCTATTCTTACGTTTGCGGGTTTTAGTTTGTTGTTTATTTATATTATTATCTAATATTTGTAGTTTGGTTTTATCTTTTTTGTCTCCTGGTTATTTTTCTTAACTCGTATACGGGAAACTAATTTTTAATTTAATTAAAATTTGATTTTTAAATTTAAAATTTTTTTTTTAATTTTTAAATTATAAATCACATTACTTAATATATATATATATATATATATATATATATATATATATATATATATATATATATATATATATATATATATATATAAGTGAACGTGTCTGTGTGTCTGTGTGTACATTTCCCTACGGAATAACTCTGTCAATTTTAAGTCTGCAGACTCGAAATTTGATATAAGAGTCACTGAGAGTTGGGAAAATCTTTGTGACGGTTTTCGGCCAGAAATTTGGCTGTTAAGGGGTCAAAGTTCAACTATTTGATCATTGTGAGCACTACGAAACTCCTCCGAAAATTTTGGGTATAACCTCTTTAATTTTTAGATATAGATTCCTTGGACATGAATCTAACTTAATAACTTGATTTGATCCCTAAACAATAAATGTTAAGCGGTAATAATAGGGGCCAGATGAAAATAAAATTGACTTATGCTGTATCTACCAAATTACTAAGACAATTTCTGGACTAAACATTTGAAATTTAACATAAAGGGTATTCACAGGTAGGGCAAGCTTTTTAATCGGTTTTGGTCGCAAATTTTTAGTTACCAATATATAAATTTATGTATGTATGTTTGCATGTCTGTGTAAAACTTTCGACAGAAGAGACGGATTTTATCAAGATCAGTATCGTTTTAAAGTTCGACCTTTCAGACGACAAATAACGAATAATTGGCTAAAATCATTAATATCTTCACCCTCAACTGGGCACTTTTCTACAGGGCGGGGGCCGCCGCCTGTCTGTGTGTCTGTGTACTATTCCCTACGCAATAACTCTGTCAATTTTCAGTCTACGTAGTCTAAATCTGATATACAGGGTACTGATATTTGGGAACATTTTTGTAATCCGGTTTCGGTCAAAAATTTTGCTCTTAGGGGGTCAAAGTTCCACGATTTTATCTTTAAGAACATTACTAAACTCCTCCGCAATTTTGTGTCTAAACACTTTAAATGCTGGATATAGGTTCCTTGGACATGGATCTAACTTAATAACTTGATTTGAGCCCAACCAATAAATGATAACGGCTAATAATAGGGATCAAAGTTTTTAAAAATTTACACCTCTGCGATATCTACCAAATTACTCAGACAATTTCAGGTCTAAACATTTGAAATTAAACATAACGGGTATTCACAGATAGGGCAAGCTTTTTAATCGGTTTTAGTCGAAAATTTTAGTTACCAATATATAAATGTATGTATGTTTGCATGTCTGCCTAAAACTTTCGGCAGAGTCGACGGATTTTTACGAAGTCAGTATCGCTTTGAAGTTCGATCTTTCAGACGACAAATATCGAATAATTGGCTAAAAATATTATTATGTTCACTCTAAACTGGGGACTTTTCTACAGGGATTCGTTTTTTCGCCGATATTTTTTAAAGTTGTCTTCTCCTTTCGATTGTCTAGCCTTAATTTAAACCTACGTCACTTCCGGTTTGGCGGTCGTTGTAAGAGCAAAGACCTCAGGGTTTTCCCCATTCTTTTCCTCTTTCGGGGTACGGGTTCGAGTTTGCCTTCCTCCTACTATTTTTTTTTTTTTGCTCAACACACACATCCAAAGACCCGGCAACGATATTATGAAAGTAAAGATATGATGAAAGTACAAATAAAATAGATAAACCCCATGATTTTTTATGCCATACCTGTTCACACTGAAACACGTATTACTATATTCTGTTGTTCTATATTAAAAAAATCTTGTTAAACTTTGTGACATATTTCCATTCTATGGAGGTCAGGCGCGAACGAACATCTCATAATTTTATTATACAATATTTCTTCAAACTGAAACATAATTATCAAAGTATACTTACGCAGATAGATAAAGTTTGTGCCCATTTCTATTCTATTGAGGTCATGCGCGAACGCAGACCCCACAATTTTATTATACCATCCCTATTTAAGTTAAAACATACTTATAAAAGTATTCTTACGTACATCTATATCAAAAACACTTGTAAATATTTTTCTTTTAATTTTTTTTTCTATACTTTGTGGATCAGGCGCGAACGCAGACCCCATAATTTTAATGAACCACCGTTCTGCAGGATGAAACGTACCCATTCCTGTGTCTCGATACATCTTCTATCATTATATGTAATCAGTTTTTAAAATAGTCAACCATATAGGAGCCTATTCGTGCCCCCCACACACATTCAACTTTGTATTATATATATATATATATATATATATATATATATATATATATATATATATATATATATATATATATATACTATTGTTGTTATTATATTTAATTTCATGCATCCACATTAAATTTCTTGATTTGGTATAATATTCTATGTATTAATTTTTAGTATTGACTACAACACTGCACAATCCTGGGGTAGAACTAGGTGTGAAGTTTTTTAAAAATATACATATAATTAAAGCTACATTTTATTCGCATTTTATTCTCGTAAAAACTCGATTGACTAAAAGGCAGTTTAGCCTGACGAGGCCAGATGGAAATGAAATGTGTAAGGTTAATGTCCATGTACATTTTCATTACTTATATACACACACGACCAGACTACACATAACACACACAGGCATATATATATATATATATATATATATGTGTCTGTGTGTGTGTGCATATGTGTGTGTATTATATATATACACATATGTGTGTGTGCGTATGCGTGTATGTATATACATTTATCAAAAGACAATTTGAACTTAATAAAGGGAATGAAAAAGCAGTTATCGGCTTCACATTACATTTCAGTAAACTTTTTGAAATTTCTAAATCTCAAGCTATATATTGAAGATGGATGTTTATTGTGTTCATGGGTGTTTCATTTACTAAAAATTAATAAACCTATTCGCGGCATTCTAAAACAAATATAAAAAAGCAAATACTCGGCGTACTACAGTCCATTTAATGTGCACTCTTTGTCGGGGCCGAATTAGGCACGACGTGATCATAAAATTAGGGCTGGGGTCGAAGGACACAAGTGACAAATCATATTTTGTCAAACAAGTTAAGCAAAGGTAGACAAACCGGCGCCGGGTTCTAGTTGGAGTTAGTACTTCACAGGCGAATTGAGCGGCATTGAAGACAAAACAATTTTATTTAATATTTGCAACAAACGGAGTGTCGTGCGTTTTATTTGAGAATAGTTGCATAACATAAAAAATAAATAATAAAATGTTGACATGAAGTTTACTTGACGCCGATTACGGCTATGGTAGCTACAAGGTCAGTGTCTAGTAGAAATACTCCATGCAAGTAAAATTAATTGATCTCCTCAGGAACTCTTTCACTGATGAGGGTACCCGATGAAATGGAGATTAAATCAATCCCATGCACAAAACTGGAGACAACAGTAATAATGTATTCGCCTTTTTCCAATGAAGATGCCATAGCTGGTGAGATGGATAATAAACAGAACTTAGATTCAGTTCTTAAATTGGAGGTTTTAGAATCTAGGTTTTAAAAAAGAAATCTTACTTTCAACCGAACTGTTTGTTCGTAAGTTGTTAGTACTAATAATAACAATAACTAGTGTTTCATCCTTTCGAGAATCATCAGTGCAGGATGGCACGATTACTGCAGGTCGGGATATATGAACCGGACCACGAAGCCATCTCTGCTTTCATAAGCAAAGAACCAACCTCACGGACGATGTTAACCGCGAGAAATACCGTCCAAATTTTAACATTTATATTTTAAATGTCGTAACATCCGGCCACAGTAAACGAATGATTATATAATGATGATCTACACAAACGAGCCTAAGGTGACCGACTTTCTATTTTAACTTTAAAGTGTTCAAATAATAATAATAATAATAATAATAATAATAATAATAATAATAATAATAATAATAATAGCAGCAATAATTATAATACGGGTAATAACTAGCGGGGCATGTGAAAATTCAACAGGGTCCTAATTTTATATGTATATATAATATACTCCTGTATATATATTGATGTTGGTATTCTGTAGATGTCCAGCGTAAATGTAAATGCTTTGCTATTATTGTAGCTCTTTTGTTAAAAATGCAAAAGTATTTATCTAAGCTAGTATGGACGCCTGGCGTAGCCGGGTCGCTTGAATCTGCTATTATAAGTCTTGCAGATTGTTATATATATTATTATAGAATTAATGTTCTATGGATCTTTATATATTATAAAGTTGCGATTTCAAAAATAAAAAATAAAATATATATCCATATGCCTTGGATGCATCAGTTTAAATCGAAACCGAAACCAAACTTATGAAATATATATCTTGAGTATCTTCAGCGATAATCGAAACCGACACAGAAACTTATGAAGAATTCTTGATGAAATTATTCCTAAACAATGGAGTACTGGACAAAATTTCTGTAGAATTATCGGTAAAATTATTTATTACAAGAAATGGACGTCCATAACAATTAAACGACAGTCATTCGGATGTAAGCGTGATACACAAAATAACACACACGCTATCCTATTAATATATACTTAATACTAATAATGATATTTATAATAATAAGAAGAATAAGGCATAGCAATTATAATATAATAATAATAATAATAATAATAAGAAGAAGAAGAAGAAGAAGAAAGTAATAATAATTATAATAATAATAATAACACCATCAACAATAATAATAATAATAATAATAATAATAATAATAATAATAATAATAATAATAATAATAATAATAATAATAATAAGTTTTTGGACTTTGTTTAAGAAATTTTCTACAATTTGGAAACTAATCTATATGATCTACAAAAGCTAAGCATACTTGGAAACTGTAACAATCCAAAAAAGTATATAGAAACACCACATGAAACAAAGAAAAATAAAATCGCAATATTGTAAGTATAGTAAAGATAATAATGATATTAATAATAATCATAACAATAAACCAATAATAGTAATATCAATGGTTGCGTTAATAATAATAATAATAGTAAAAATAATAATGATATGATTTATGATAATGAAAGCAATAGTACCAATACCAATAATTCAGTAATAATTATATTAATAGTAATAATAATTACAATAATTAAAACAACAAAATAATAATAGCAACTATATTAGTAATAATAATAATTAAGCTAATGATAATCTATAAATATAAAAGCGAAAATGTGTGTATGTATGTATGTTTGTATGTATGTGTGTTTGTGTGTCCGCAAAAAAATTTCCACAGACAGAACAAAAATGAACAAACTCTGTATCATATTGAAGCTACACTCTTCGCCCGAAAAATATCGAAAAATTGGCCAAAACGTTAATTTTTTCACTCCGAAATCGACAATATTCTACAGGGGGGGGTCAACAAAAACCATCCTCTCATGACGACGACCGGTTCTACGCATGTGTCAGATTATGTCATGACCTGATTTAGTTTAAATAGTTGAAAAACTAACTAAATTTCACGTACGTCGTGTTAGCTCATTTGGTTAGCGGGTTGGTTCAGTATCTGGACGTTCTGGGTTCGAATCATGGTATGAGATGTCTTTGTTTTGTTTATTTTTTTTCGATTTTTTAAATTTAAATATTGAACCAGTGTTATTCAAGCCACTTTTCACGTAACGTTTTTTTGTTTTTTTTTTACTTCGCTTATTCTTATGTTTTCATTAACACACCCGACCGACCACAAACATACAAAAACACCCTGGTAGCCAGCGATTTTTTTAATTTTAATATCGAAACAGGCTTATTTAAGCCATGTTTCACGTGTTTTTATTTTTGGTTTTAACGTTCATTTTTCTGTTTTCTCTTTTGGTTTTTCGATTTGTACATTTAACATCGTTCGTTTGCCTTACGTTAGTTGTTTTGTGTTTTTTTTTCGATATTTTGATTATCTCCCCCCCGGTTCCTCCCGCTTCGTTTTTATGTTTTCTTTTTTTACTTCGCTTATTCTTAGGTTTTCATTAACATCCCACCCCTCAAAACACTCGGGTATTTTTACATTTAACATCGTTCGTTTGCCTTACGTTATTCTTTTGTGTTTTTTTTTCGATATTTTAAAGTTTTAAAATATTTACTTCGCTTATTCTTATGTTTTGATTAACAATCCCTACCCCCGCTCTAGCACACACACCTCGAAACACCCGGGCAATACCGGGTACTCCCCGCTAGTCTATATATATAAAAGCGAAAATGTTTGTATGTATGTATGTTTGGATGTGTGTTTCTATGTCTCGGAAAAACTTTCGACACGGGTCACGGATTTTCACGAGATTGGGATCATTTTAAAGCTCGATCCTTCGCCCAACAAATACTGCGAAATTGGCCAAAAACATTAATTCCTTCACCCTGAAATCATAAGCTTTCTATAGAGAGGGGTAAGCAAAAACCGTCCTCTCATGACAAGTTCACTACTACGCATGTACAAATGACGTCAGAACATGATTTAGTTTAAATATTAAAAAAGCAAGCTAATTTTGTCAACGTCGTCTTAGCTCAGTTGCTTAGAGCGCGGCCTCATTATGTAAAGGTTTTGGGTTGGAATCCCGGTGTGAGATGTCTTTTTTTTCGACATTTAAAGGTTTAATATTGAAACAGGCTTATTTAAGCCATTTTTCACGTTCAATGTCATTTTTGTTTTTATTTTTCCGATTTTATAAATAAGTTTTAACGTTCGTTTTTCTGTTTTCTTTTTCCATTTGCGTTTTCTTTTTTGTTTTTCCGATTTTTACATTTAACATCGTCCGTTTGCCTTACGTTATTTTTTTGGGTTTTTTTTCGATTTTTTTAAGTTTTAACATTTTTTTATAGAAAATATTTAATATTCAAAAATATTTACTTCGCTTATTCTTATGTTTTGATTAAGCACACACACCTCTAAACACCCGGACAACGCCAGGTACCCCCCGCGTGTTTAAAAGAAGGGCAAAATAAACCAGTAATAATTATAAAAAAAAAAAAAATCATCGAGCGAAAATAATGAAATTGCGAGACGAAAATCGTGTTTACATAATTGGCGCTTTAAAATAACTTTCCCATGTAGTAGACATTCCGAACGTGAAAACATACCCGTGTTTAATAAATCTAGCAAGATTCAACTAATTTCGTGAAATTTTCGATACTTATTCATTTTAGAATCAAAGTATATAAAAAATGCAGTTTCCGTAATATATATGAGGAGAAATATTTTTTTAGTGGCGCCCCCCGCCTCAAAATATTTTTTTCGAAATTCGAACAAAATATATTTAAATCTTTCAAAATTTCTATTATAAACCATAAGTGTTCAAATAAGTGAAAAATATTTATTTTTTAAAAGTTTAAACACACGCATTGAACAAAAATTTACCTTGAAGTTGCAATTAAAAAAATGATATAAATGTAATATTGTTTTTAATAACGTTTTTTCGAATAAATATATACTATAGTCAGTTGAATTGCCAAGAAAAATAAACTTCGTAAGCATTAATTCATTTTTAAAAGATTAAAACGATTAAAATTCAATTATTTCAAAATGTTCTGTTACGACATAGATTTTTAATTGTGTTTAATTTTTTTTTAAATATTGAATCTTTACATAAACATAGCTCTTGTCAGCTATTTTATCGCCAGATTTAAACCGATTTGAAAATATTATCGCACAAATATTAAGCATTTTGTAGCCCCCCACCTCATATTTTGTTCGTCTCTTTTTACCGAACAAAATATGGAAGTCCGTAGGTAACCAAAAGAACAGTCAGTAAAACGGTATTTAATATTTAATATACAAATGTTTATAATATACTTAATCATTAAACTGTAAATCTTAAAACCTAACAAAATTATAACAAGGATTAATTATTAATCGCAGTTTGAAGAAGATAAACAAATGTTTTAAAAAATCATTAAGTCGCTTCTGCTTTTCCATAGTTCGTATAGTTAACACAAGTCTGACGTCATGGAAAAATGCGCCCCGTGTTTCACATTGTTTTGGGGATACCTAGAGAATTAGCTAATACGCGTCTATATTTTCATTTATTAATATTTCATTTATTAATATTTAATATTGAATTTCAACTAGATAAGACGTAACTTAACTTGTCTTTGGTTAAATTCATTAGCGCTTCTATATTATACAACCGAAAAAAAGTGAAACAAATTGTACCTACGTAATTTTTATTCTTATTTCGGACTATTAGTCTCATCTTTATTAGTTGTTCTTTTTGGATCTTTTTATTGGTTCACAACGTTTCGGCCAACTTCCTCTGGCCTTCGTCAGGTGGTAACCGCGACGGATAGGAACTTCGGATCTCCTAACTGCATTCTCAGCCATCACTGCCATCCGTAGTTGTTGTCGTCTCACCACATTTTTGACCAATTAACCTCTGGCACGCTTTGGGTGGAATTGAAACCGCTATTTTCAGACAATGTTCATCTGGAACCGTAGAGATTCAACGTCTCTATCAACTGCGCCACGGGCCCCGAAAGGCGATCAAGGTTGGATTCTTTGATCTTATAAATCCAGGTTTATTTATTATCTGATCTTCCATAGTCGGGTCCGTACCGATTGTTATATATATATATATTATTCCTTAATTGGAATTCTTTTTTTGAGATGAGCATTATATGTTAATTTTTATTTTTATTTCGGACTATTAGCCTCATCTTTATTAGTTGTTCTTTTTGGATCTTTTTAAAAAATAAAAATTAACATATAATGCTCATCTCAAAAAATGAATTCCAATTAAGGAATAATATATATATATATATATATATATATATATATATATATATATATATATATATATATATTGTACCTACGTAATTACCACGTCAATATATATATATATATATATATATTAAAGTGAACGTGTCTGTCTCTCTGTGTGTCTGTGTACATATCCCTACGCAATAACTCTGTCAATTTCAAGTCTACAGACTCGAAATTTGATATACAGGGTACTGAAATTTAGGAAAATCGATGTGATCGATTTTCGGATAGAAATTTGGCTATTAAGTGGTCAAAGTTCAACGATTTGACTTTTGAGAACTCTATCTAACTCCTCCGACAATTTTGAGTCTAAAAACTCGAAATTTTAGATATAGTTTCCTTGGACATGGATCTTTTTCTTTATTACATTTTCACCACAAACAAGGTACATTGCCACTGTGGTCTAGGGAGCTACTATTAAGGGCAGCAACTACTGGGGAACTATGTTGGGATTTGGGCAGCAAGATGTCGGTTCACGTTACACTTGAACTTCTGCATGTCAGTGCAGTTGGGGAAGCAGGGACCTGGAATGGAATTCCCGAGTCTAGCGGTTCTGGGGAAGAAACTACTAGAGTAGAAAGATATTCTACATCTAGGGATCGCTACTGTGTGGGGGTGGGATTTAGATGCCTGTCGGATTTGTCGAGGGTGTCTACTTCGTGGGGGCACAAGTGTCTGCAGTTCGTCAGAGCATTTACCATTAAAATACTTGTAGAACAGGCAGATAGATGCAACGTTTCGTCGATGGGACAGAGGCTGAAGCTTAGATGCCAGTTCAGGGCCTATCAGATTGGCGACTCTCTTTTGAACCTTGTCTAGGATCGAGAGACTAGCAGCAGATGCACCAGCCCAAATATAACAGCAATACTCCATACATGGGCGAATGGTGACCTTATAGAGGTACAGGACGCATTCAGGTGTCAGTATTTTTCTAGCACGGTAGAGAGAGCCTACCTTTTTCGCAGCGGTCCTGGCAATGTTTTCAATATAATTGTTCCAACTCATGTTTCCTATGAACGTTAGACGAAGCAGTTTGAAAGATGTACTCTCAGACAGGGAGTCACTGGCCATTGCTATTGGTGGCAGAGAAGGTTTCTTGTAAATATTGAAGGAAACCAGTTTACTCTTGGCAGCATTGAAGGTGACCATTCATTTATGTCCCCTATTCCACTATAGATTGGAGGTCATCATCTGGTGTTTCTACCATTTCTTTAGTTATGTGTTCGTTTGGTTTCCTGTCATGCCTGTTATAGAGTGCGGTGTCATCAGCATATATACCCATCTCAGAGGCAGTTTTGTCGCGGAGGTCATTAATAAATATTAGGAACAATAGAGGTCCAAGGATAGACCCCTGTGGCACTCCTGCATTTATATCACACTGTTTAGATGTACGACCATCGAGGACAACCTGGATTTTTCTCTTATCTAAGAAGGATTTAATGATGTTAAGTATTCTACCAGTGATACCGTACGATTTAATTTTCCTGAGGAGACCCTCATGCCATACCCTGTCAAAAGCCTTAGATATATCTAGAGCTACCGTTCTGCCCTCCCCCGCTTTCTCCGGTGAATGGTATATACGTTCAGAGATTAAAGTAGAGATGTCAGCTGTTGAATGGGCTTGTCTAAATCCATATTGTTTGTCAGTTAGAAGCTTAGCATCTGTAAGGTGACGGACTACAGCATGGTTAATTAAGGTCTCAAATATGTTAGCGAAAAGTGGGAGGAGGCTAATGGGGCGATAATTTGATGGGTCAGATTTTTCGCCAGAATTCTTGAACACTGGTACCACAGAAGCAGTTTTCCAACAGCCCGGAATGCATGATAATCATTCCTATCCAGTTTGGTACTTACCAGCCAAAGTATGCACTCGGATGCAAAGCGATCTTCATTACATAACAATTGCCTCTTCCTAGATGGTTTTACAACGAAAATGCTAAACCAAATCCGATATTCCCTGTTAAGCAAAACGCTCGATGACCCTTAAATGAAAACTGAAATCATCTCCCTTCAATAGTAGAAACACTAACACAACTTCTACCTATTTGCATCTACTGAAAACTTGCCCTAATATCTCTTTACTTAATTATACATACGGAAAACGCCATGACTTAAAATGTACCTCCGGTTATACCCTTACTGTACTGCACCTACATCTTAACCCTCGTAAATCTAAATATACAGTGGCTGGGCAAAATTCTTATCTCAATTCCTAATACCTACTCACACTATAACGTTATCCTGTTCCTAAACTAACATAAAGTTAAAAAAATTGAAAAACCTTAAGGTAAAAGTCTTAATCCGCACTAACGCTTTTCTAACAAGCCTGCTCACAAAACTGCTTCCACTGCATGCCCCTCAGTTAATAAATTTGTTTGAGCCCAAAACAATAAATATTAAGGGATCATTTTGGGATCAAAGTTAAAAAAAAATGACCTCTTTTTCTTTTTTTTTTTTGCTCAGCATACACCTCCAAACACCCGGGCAACGCCGGGCACCCATGCAAGTCTCTCTCTCTCTCTCTCTATCTCTCTCTCTCTCTCTCTCTCTCTCTCTCTATATATATATATATATATATATATATATATATATAAGCGAAAATGCGTGTATGTATGTATGTATGTATGTATGTATGTGTGCGTGTTTGTATGTTTCGCAAAAACTTTTGACAAAGGCGACGGATTTTCACGAGATTGATATACTTTTGAAGCCCGACATCTTGGAGGACAAATATCGAACAATTGTAATTGCATGTCTCTTTGGCGTAGAAGTAACGTGTCATGCTTGTTTTCCGCCTTAGCCTCGATGTTTCGGGTTCGAGCCTGTCTTCCTACCTAAACGTTTGTCTTCTTTTACACCTTTTTTCCCTTTTGCTTTTTTTTTTGTTTTTTCCAATTTTTTTTAACATCGTGTTTTTTTATAATATTATCACAAGGTCACCCTCTCCTACATACACACCTCCAAACAACCGGGCAACGTCGGGTACCCCCCGCTAGTATATAATATAAATCTCACCTGTGTGTTTAAATGTGCGTATGTATGTATGTTTCTATGTCTGCCACAAACTTTCGACCGAGGCGACGGATTTTCACGAAATCAGTATTGTTTGGAAACTTAGCCCTTCGGCCGACAAATATCAGAGGATTGGCTAAAAATATTCATTATTTTACCCATAACTGGGCACTTTTTCTAGGGAGGGATTGTTTTTTCGCCGATATTCCTGAAAGACATTCCTGCTTTTCGTTTAACCAACCTTAATTTAAACCTTTGTCACTTCCGGTTATGCAATGGACGCAGCAGCAAAGACGTCACGTTCTGCTTTTTTTTCATTTTCGTTTCCACATTCGCGGTACGGGTTCGAGTCTCTCTACTATCACTGTTTGTTTTTTTTTTGTTTTGTTTTGTTCAACACACACCTCGAAATATCCGGGCAATGCCAGGTACCCAGGTTTATTATAACTAATAAAAACAGCAACAACAACAACAACAAAAACAACAACAACAATGATGATGATGATGATGATGATGATGATGATGATGATGACGACGACGATGACGACGACGACGATGATGATGATGATGATGATGATGATGATGATGATGATGATGATGATGACGACGACGACGACAACAACAACAACAACAACAACAACAACAACAACAACAATTAGAATAATAATAATAATAATAATAATAATAATAATAATAATAATAATAATAATAATAATAATAATAATAATAATAATAATAATAATAATAATAATAATAATAATAATAATAATAATAATAATAATAATAATAATAATAATAATAATAATAATAATAATAATAATAATAATAATAATAATAATAATAATAATAATAATAATAATAATAATAATAATAATAATAATAATAATAATAATAATAATAATAATAATAATAATAATAATAATAATAATAATAATAATAATAATAATAATAATAATAATAATAATAATAATAATAATAATAATAATAATAATAATAATAATAATAATAATAATAATAATAATAATAATAATAATAATAATAATAATAATAATAATAATAATAATAATAATAATAATAATAATAATAATAATAATAATAATAATAATAATAATAATAATAATAATAATAATAATAATAATAATAATAATAATAATAATAATAATAATAATAATAATAATAATAATAATAATAATAATAATAATAATAATAATAATAATAATAATAATAATAATAATAATAATAATAATAATAATAATAATAATAATAATAATAATAATAATAATAATAATAATAATAATAATAATAATAATAATAATAATAATAATAATAATAATAATAATAATAATAATAATAATAATAATAATAATAATAATAATAATAATAATAATAATAATAATAATAATAATAATAATAATAATAATAATAATAATAATAATAATAATAATAATAATAATAATAATAATAATAATAATAATAATAATAATAATAATAATAATAATAATAATAATAATAATAATAATAATAATAATAATAATAATAATAATAATAATAATAATAATAATAATAATAATAATAATAATAATAATAATAATAATAATAATAATAATAATAATAATAATAATAATAATAATAATAATAATAATAATAATAATAATAATAATAATAATAATAATAATAATAATAATAATAATAATAATAATAATAATAATAATAATAATAATAATAATAATAATAATAATAATAATAATAATAATAATAATAATAATAATAATAATAATAATAATAATAATAATAATAATAATAATAATAATAATAATAATAATAATAATAATAATAATAATAATAATAATAATAATAATAATAATAATAATAATAATAATAATAATAATAATAATAATAATAATAATAATAATAATAATAATAATAATAATAATAATAATAATAATAATAATAATAATAATAATAATAATAATAATAATAATAATAATAATAATAATAATAATAATAATAATAATAATAATAATAATAATAATAATAATAATAATAATAATAATGGGAGTTATGCTATCAACTGAATCTTGAAAACCTTGACAAATGGTGCAAACACAAACCGGCAGAAGTAATATCACAATTATAATCACAAGATCCTATGGACCATGTGCTTGCATCGATCCAGAAAAGAAACTAAGTGTCAGATACCAGATAACAAAAAAGGAAAAGACTTGCCAGATTGTAGATTTTCTGTTCCAGCAAACCACAGAGTGAAAGACAAGGATATGGAGAAGAGGAACAAATACACTGAACTGACCAAAGAGCTCAAATATGATATAAAAGAAGGAAAAATCAAGAGAGCAGCACTAATAGTATGAGCGCTAGGAACAATACCGAAAAAATTTGTAAAAGTATGGGAGAGATTGGAATCAGAGTCTTAGAAGATAAAATGCAATGAAAACGGCTGAAATATAAAGGACCCCCCTTGAATGCAGAGACTAACACAGGAGCTACTGGCACAGAATTGACATAAAGACACTGCTAAATATGTAAAACTCAAAGGAGCATCATATGGAATCATTAAAACTGAAACTGTATAATTATAAGTTAACCTCCCTGCGCCCCTTACTGCACTACATTTTTGTGTGTGTGTGTGTGTCACTAAAAACGGACACAACACTTAATAAGCAAGGAGTGTCAAGGAAGATTGAAAGACCAAAGAGAGAAAGCACTAGCAAAACCTCCGCTGGATTACTGCAAAGAGGCCTGAGACCTTCGGGATGTTTTTTTCCACCCACATTTCAGTGAGAATCAATGGCCCCCGCCAACGAGAAATCAATGGTAAGCGGCTATTACGATAATGCAAATTAATCTGCGATGGTTATCGAAAGAGGTGGAGAGTACTAGAAATTAGGAGAGACTTGTTGTCACTCAAACTTCAAAAAATGCCATGAGTTGTTTTCAAGGAGATATGTTTGAGGATGGCCTGTGGCACTATTCCTACTGAGTAAATAATAATAATAATAATAATAATAATAATAATAATAATAATAATAATAATAATGATAATAATAATAATAATAATAATAATAATAATAATAATAATAATAATAATAATAATAATGATAATAATAATTATGGGAACTTTGGTTTTAAAAATCTGTCACTTTGGGAACTAAACAGACATATGGAAACTGCAGCAGTCATAAAAAGATAAAGAAACACCACATGCAACAAAAAAATTAATAAAATTCCAATATTTTAAGTTTAATACGTCTCGTCCCAAAACATTGTAGTGTGTGCATCGATTAGCCCCAGAACAAATAGTCGAGATAGATCAAGGAGGATAGGAATACCAATGGTAGAAATACCTAACCAAGCCAGAACTGGATGAGGCTGTAAAGGACTAGGACTTTTTTTATCCTTGTTGCCACTTTATTTACAACTAAATAAGACAGCTTCATACTTAATGTTAAAATGAGAATTAAGAAAGGACTTCTGGGAACTCTCGGGTGAGATATTTAAAGGATATTTCTTTTAGTACTTTAGTACAGTATACATTTTGTTAATATATACTATGTTTCAAAGGCTTAATAGAGAAAAAGTTTGTTGGCTGTGGGCTTTGTTTCGAGTCCAAATCTACCAGAGGCCAGATCATTGTTTGGATGGCTTGTTCTCCGTTGAGTGAAAGATGATCTTGTGCAATACAAGGAGACCAAACTTCCTAGGCTTTATCTTCTAATTATTATTTAACCGGGGATATCTATGAGACCTATTTTGCAAATCAGGGCTCTTTTTCCCTGCAAATCCGACTTTTCTGGCCTTTTCTTACCATCGCGAAAGAAAGTAAACATAATGCTCACTTGAGTAAAGTAGATAATGACAGCTAGAAGGACGCGGTAACCGGTGTTGCCCGGTGGAAGCTTGTCCCGCTCGTCTAGTAGAAAAAAATAATTACGGTGGAGGTTGTTGTTGTTGGCCAACACCCAACCTCTTCATGTTAAGAACGACTTTCGGAATGCTCACCGACAACACCCTCATGTTAAGAACGGCATCCGGAATAGACAGCTCATTTTGAGATTAGGGTGACTATCAAAATATTTTCCACAACTTTAACTTTGATAGTCGATTCCAAGATCCCCACGCGCAAATTTTATGAACCAAAAAAGAAGTTAGGGTGTGGCGGTATCGGCCAGATGCAATTAGGTTTGATTCTCGCCTGTGCGTACTTATCTGGCGGCCAATGATATATATATATATATATATATATATGTGTGTGTGTGTGTGTGTGTGTGTGTGTGTGTGTATACGAGCAAACAGTTAATAAAACATGTTAAAAACACTTTGAAATGTGTTAAAACATATTTAATCTGCAAAGGAAACACTATATAAGTGGGTAGTCCTTAATCCGCGGAATTTCGAAGAAATATTTTCCTTCTCATCAGAAAAATGCAGGATGGGATTTTGCATGCAAAGGTATTTAATGAAACAACACGTAAGTCAAAGATCTTACTTGAAAACAAAAAAAGTGACGCAGAGTAGATATGGTGAAGAAAAGGTGATTACACATGAATGGATAGTCTGGTGGATAGTCTTTTATTTTATTTTATTTTATATATACATATATATATATATATATATATATATATATATATATATATATATATATATATATAACCCTTATCCCTGAGTGGCTTCCTGGCCTTGATAAATGGTGATCACCGTGTAAAAAAATACATATGCATATATATATATATATATATATATATATATATATATATATATATATATATATAGTGTATAATACAGGCTTTAGATGGCGAAAACTACTTGCATCCGCTAAATATAACTCAGATTGTTTTAATCAGCATAGCGGAAAACCAATAAAAGTCGTCATTTTAAAGGAAAATGTGCAGATAAACCACAACAGATTTACCCCCTATATGTAACATGATGTCACTTTTTTTATAAGTTAATACTGTCAATATAACTTTTGTACAATTTAAAAGATGGGCAAAATAAACTAGTTATAATTTTAAAGAAAAATCATGGTACGAAAATAATGATATTGCGAAACGAAACTCACGTTTATATAATTAACGCTTTAAAATAACGTTACTAAGCATTCTGAACGTAGTAAGATAACCGTGTTTAATAAATTTAGAAAAAAATCTACTAATCGCTTAATTTTCGTGAAATTTTATATACTTAATTATTTTGAATGAAATTGCATAGAAAATTCAGTTTCTGTAAAATATACGAGGGGAAATACGTGTTCTTTCATATATATCTTTTCGAAATTCGAACAAAATATATTTAAATTAATCGACATTTTTATTTATTACGAAACAATAATTTAAAATAAGTAAAAAATATTTTTTTACATTTAAATTAACGTATTGAAGAAAAACATACCTTGAAGTTGAAATTAAAAAATAATGATATAAATTTTATATTAGTATGTTTTTAATATTGTTTTTTTATAATTAGTGTAATTGCCAAGAAAAAAAAATCCTAAAAATTACCAAACAGTAACAAAAGTTCTCCAGTTCGTTTACTTACATTCGTTCATTTAGTCATCTCATAAGTTAGGACGTTGACAGCAAACATTAAAACAATGTTTTTCTCGTTTAGTAAAATTCGTTCATTTTATCATCTCATAATTTAGTACGCTGCCATCACACATGAAAAAAAAACCGTTTATCTTATTTACATAGATTCATTCATTCATTTTGTCATCTTATAATTAGGACGCTGAACAGACATAAAGAAGAAGTTCGTCTTGTTTTTTAAGATTCGTTCATTTTGTCATCTCAAAACTTGGGACGTTGAAACCAGACATAAAAAATAAAGTTCGTCTGGTTCAATAAGTTTCGTTCGTTAAGTCATTTAATAAGTTAGGACGCTGAAACCAAACATACAAAAAAGTTCGTCTTGTTTTCTAAGATTCGTTCATTTTGCCATCTCATAACTTAGGACGCTGAAACCAAATATTAAAAAAGAAGGTCCCTCTTGTTTACTTAGATCTGTTCATTTTGTCATATTTTAATTTAGAACGCTGAAATCAAACATTAAAATAGATGTAAACGGTTAAGAAAGACAATCAGGCACCTTATTTCTAAAGTTTTATTACGATTAGAATTATGTAAAGAAAAAGTAAATGTTACGGTAAGGTAATGTAAACATTTATCTTTAATCTCGCGAAAATGCGACGATAGGAAAGTATATTTTTTCAAATAATGTGCGGCGATAATATGTGTGATTAAATGTGAGTGTATAACTACGTATAGATTACGAGAATTCTATAATATTTTCATTTGGTTTAATATTCAGAAAAATATTGATTCGCGTAGATGTAGAGGCCTTTTTGGTGAAGATTTGAAGTGTTCATTTTTATTGTCAATGTGTGTAATACAGAAGAACATATTTTTACGTTTTCAGCCAATAATAAGAATACCCGAAATGTAAGTGGGGAGAAATCATTATTTTAGAATAGGGAAGTAAAAAGGTAGTTGTATGTCTATCAGTGTATGATGCAGTTAATAAGGGTGTCAGGAAAATATATTTATGTTGTTCATATTTTTATCTGACCTTCACTGGGTGCGAGAGTAGTACTATTTATTTACAGGGAAAATAACAGCTTCTTCTATTGTAGACTTTTGCGATAATGATGAGGTTTTGTCTAGGTTGTAAGATTTTTATACAGCAGATAAAGTTGTGTAAGAAAGCGTTCACGAGTTACATAATATACTTCCTAATAGATCAGACATAATAAATTTGTATGTAAACTTTTTTGGAGCAAACCTAGAGGGGAATTTCTGCAATCAAATTATTATATATAGGATAGGATAATAAATAGCGAGACCCAGGTTTTTCAGACCGATTTGATCGAATCTTTTTCACCATTTTGATTAAGAAAGTTAGTAACGTACACTCTTTCCCGATAGATTCTAAAAAAGTAAACGAAAATAACAGCTCAAGAGTGGAAATACAAAACGCGACTTTGAAATATTATACTTTAAGAATACGAATAGTTCTAAATGAACACATTCGATTATAAAATATTATTTTAATTAAAAGCAAGTATATTTCACAAATATCGCATCCATTTAACAAAGTTATTTGACCACCTCATCAGTTCTTATTACTAAACAAACATCCCATGAAGACTTTCTTTCCCAGATCTGCTCGACTCTGGAACGCAATACTGTGTCTACTTGCCAACTGACTATAACATGGTCGTCTCCAAATTTAATGTGCATAAATTCCTACGGAACCCTCTCCTAAAATAAAGTATGCCTCCAAGTTCCACCGTAACTAATCATTTGATCCCACCATCTACCTAACACTTAAAACTTGTATTAAAGTGACCTCCACGCCTTGATATGTAATAAAAAAGTGTGTTACGACATGCAATGCACAAAACTACGTCACGCAAATGGAACAATTTTGAATGTGAAGTTTATCAAATTAGGCACTCGAACGCTTAAGCTCAAAAAACAATAAAATGTTTTTATTTTGCTTGGGTGTCACTATTTATCAAGTCTCAAAATCCCCGCGTGTGTCTGGAGTGGGAAGTAAGATATGTTTATTATTTGGTCTAATTTCAAGGATTAGTTCACCTTGGACTTGAAAACGATGATATTGTAGTCAGCTAGAAATGACAAAATGCTTATGAAAGTTTCAATTAGTTTTAGTAAGAGATAGAGAAAAACGGATGCTATTGAGAGTTGTTATAGCCAGATGAGATTTTGTTGTAAGTATTATAATGCGGGTGGATCTAGACTAAAGCTTATTTGAACATCTTCAATTAAAATAAAGATAGAGTAGAAAGATTCAAGTACTTCAGTGAGAGGGAGGTAATATTATCAAGGAACGGGTATTAAAGATTAAATTTCGAGTCGTTTTTTAATATCAAGGCGAGAAAAGGTGATCCGAGCAGCATCTTTCCAGATGTGGCAACAGTGCTCCATTTTACGACTAAAAAGATAAACTTGCATAAACATTTCGTACAAAAAAGAAACTAAAAACGAATATCTGCACAAAATACATTATATATATAGTTAGATCAATAAACGCAGCTATGTCTATAAAATAATATTATTCATCGTAAGAAAGTGTAAAATACTACATTCAGGGAAGATGTGATACATGGTCAAGAAAGTGGGATTTTGACAGTTATCGTTCCAGACAATTATCATATTTGCCTGCGAAAACCTGCTAGGGATGGTTCATCAGCATGCCAATGTTAAGAAGTGTCTCAAGTGATTAGCAATAAACTAACAACTTTTTAAAATGTAGGAGTGTGGGCCTATATATACTAGGACTGCACAGTTCCATACCTCAGCTAACTGAAAATAAGCAGTCTTAACAATGCCCTAGACAAATAAAAGAATAAAGCACACAGGTTTGTGCCAGGATTCTGGTGAAGTTAGTGTAACAATAAATAATGAAACATTGATCTTCATATTTAATTATTCATAATGGCGTAGTTAATATAAAGTTGTTGGTTACTTTTACGCCATATTAACAATTTTGGAAGATATCTTCTCCAAATACTTATTTGTTTATAACTTAAATACTATATATTTGAAAAATAATTTTGGGTCGAATTTTTAGCCTAACTACATAAGTGTGTACGTGGGCACAATAGACATGAGTATTAAGATTGTTATGGTTATTAAACCGCGGATAGTTAAGGATTAACCCGACCGGAAAACATAATATTATACAAATATCGCATTAATTTAAGAAAACAAATAAAGTGCAATATAATATACAGGGCAACACTACGTAGCGGTATTTTAATAAATTACAAAATAAGGTCCATCACCATTTTAATCGAGCTCTTCAATTCAAACAATAGAATAAAGCAAATTAATATGTCGATTCATATGAAAAAGAGAACTGAGCATACAAATAAAAAATGAATATTCTACCCAAAAATATAAATAACTGGTCAAATAAAGGCACTCCAGTCTAATGAATATTAGCATCTGATTGTGAAAATTTTGGTTGAAGAACTGACTCATTCATTATCGTCTGATCATTCTCACATTTCTCTCTTCGCTTAAATCTTTAAGTCATTAATCAAGAAATCACTAGACCACCAGCTCGTACGTAATTATGTACTTTTGCATCGACACTATAGATTTAGATAAGCGCGTCTTACTGCGTATATCTCTGCTGTCATCTCTGGCCGCATAAGACAAGAGAAGCTAAGGCGGTAGAGCTTTATGTATCAAAGGCATTTGAAAAGTTCTGTGGTAAATGATTTATACTGAGAATTAAATCATACGGAGCTGTTGGACGAATACGAAATACAATTAGTATGCATGAAGCAAATTAGCTATTATCCATTACTGATTACTCGCTCGGTGTTAATCGGCCAATTAAGCAATGTTCTAATGCCGATTTATCAGCAAATATTGTCGCATATTTTTCAGTAATATTAAGTGAATTGTATTGTAAACAATTACATGTTAACTCTCTTTTTGGACAAACCGATAAAAATGCAGCGAAGTGGCATGCACGATATTTTTACATAAGAAGCATGGCGCGCTGCTAACATATAGCCTTTTGCAATTAATGATAATTTGAAGGCAATAGAAGTAAGCATATAAACAATTCTCTATTTTCATTTCCTATTGAATAAAGATTACTATTTTGTACTTTGAAGCATTGTCAAGGAAATCGTAACTCTATCTCTGTTTTCAAGTTAATAACTTGTACGGTAAATTGAGAATATGTGCGAACCGAGAACCAAGTATCCTGCATCAGTTATCGTTTGTTTCTTATTTTTGATCGTGTGCTGCCATTACATTTGTTTTTTAGTTTAGACAATACATACGCCATTGCGATACATTAATAATCGTACGATATACGCAATTTAAATACGTAAAATAATTGACTATTGACAACAATAATAGTTTGCATTGAAGACGGGCGCTTTTAGCAGATATGTTGTAAATTTGCAATCTTTGCTTTTTATTAAATGCAATGTTAATATGTTTTATATTTATTTCAGTATGTAATTTATATTTTTATTTGATTGTTTTATTAAAGGTATAATAGATTTTAACAAAGTATAAATAGATGCGACAATTTATTCTCTTCGTCCCCTGCACCTCGCTTGCCTCTAAAACGACATACTATTCCAACTACCGAACCATAAGACATACCGACGGTTTGTTTTTTTTTAAATTGTGAACGCAGAGCTGTGTTTCAAGCTAAGAAAATCCCTAATAGTTTGAATTGAAGACGGATGCTTTTAGCATAAAATTTGTTATTTTGCGATTTTTCTTTTTTATTAGATGCAATGTTAATATTATATATATATATATATATATATATATATATATATATATATATATATATATATATATACATATATATTTAATTTAGTTTGTAATTCATACTTTTTATTTGATTATTTTATTAAATATATAATACATTTTAACAAAGCGTCCACCGACCTGACAATTCTACTTAATTCCAGTTAGTGCGAGGGGAATCTATCGTCTTACTTTCCCATAAATATGTCAATTGAACTTATATTTAATAGAATACTTATCATTAATATTATTTTTATGTAAAGTAAACAATGCATTGTGTATGCGTTATCTGCAGCTTCTGTAACTCTCGCTTCTCCTTATTTGTAACTCACTCCTCATTTATGAGTGATTTTTCTGACAAGGGAGAAAAAAAGCTGAGTTCTAGCTCGGCGGTATTTTTGCGTGAACAGTAGTAGCCTGAGATGTCGGAAATTTTCTGTTTCTATGTCTATCCATGTGGTCATGCCACTTATAATGGTGTTGGACGTAAATGTTGTAACTGAGCAGACGTTATCACCTGATAGTCAGGGACCCGAACATTGATTTAACTACTAAGGGGACTGTCCTATCAGCAGATGCAAAGTACCAGGGCTGTTGTATTGCAATTTAGTGAATAGATTTTGTACCATCCAGTAGCTTCTGGTGTGGCTTTTCGGTGCCATATTCGTGGGTAATTGTTACGGCTTTACCTTATCATGTACTACAAAAAGTGTTTCCTCGTTTAATTGTCTCATTACCCTCCCTTTCTGCTCTGCTCTATCCTAGTCTGAAGACCTCTTCCACAAATTCGAAAACTCAACAATGGAAAGTTTCCAGAAAAAATACACAATTAAATCCAAAACTCCAACTTCCAACGTAGACTCCCAGTACCATGTGTCCTTCTCCGACATCAGGGTTCTACATTCCAACTGCCCAGGAGACTAAATAAGGCCCATTATTCATAAGCGAAACTGGCATCAGACCAACTATTTCACTAGATGGGTTTGGGATTAAACGATACTTAACATCATCCAAGATCATTATGGGAATTGAATATGTGCACACATTAATGATGGCTTTCAATGTGGTAGGGACATCTTCAGAGAAGTCATTAATTTACACTACATGTGCTTTCGGGTTGCACATGCTCACATGACAGTGTTTATATTTGCCCTCTATCGGAGTTGCTATCTTTAAAAGCATATCTGAGAAAATTGACCATATATTTTCTGCTCATCCTTCAGCTAACATTCACGTCTGTGGAGACTTCAATGTTCACAATGTGGAATGGTTAATACACTCAGACAAGGGAGATAAGGGGAGGTTCTGTCACGATTTCTCTATTTCTTATGACCTCACCCAGAATGTTCGGTCTCTTATTTATCGTTATTTTCATGGCAAGTGCCTGTCTGAGCTCCAATTTATTGTCCCCCTTGACAATCTTTCACGAAAAACATGTCTAGCTGAAATAACTATCATAATTTTCCCCACTCTTTATCTGTACTAAAACCTAAACGTAGATTCCAACTTTTCACTACTAACGATTACTACGATATTATCCTTTTGACTTCTGTACACTCATTAACTCTTACCCTCGAGTGGCCTGATGGCCTTGATAAGTTGTACCTCTTATGCGAAAAAAGGACAAGAATTAACCATTAAAATAACCGGTTTCTGTAGTAGGTATTCTGATATCAATCACAAGAATATATTTATTTTCGTCTGCAAGTCATTCCAAGCAATCATATCAAGGAATGGCAAATAAACAACAACTTCAACAACGTTTAAGATGTTAAATTAGCTTAGACACGTTCATAAGAGTTTCAAGTAACAAAAGGAATGTTCCGTAACCAGTGAAATATAAAACTACTATAGAATCAGTATTGGACAAACATATAATTTAGCATATAAATGACCACAGGTAACAATTTATTCATTATCTAGTAAGAAAGAATATCGCTGTGGATATTCAACCATAAACTGCAACATATGACATTGGATTTAAGAGATTTATTGCAAAATATTGTCAAATTTACAGTGTGCTATCAAAAAAGTTAGAAACCGATTTCAGAATTATTTTAATAAGTGAAAGGAAAACTTTAATTGTGTTTTTGGATGAAATTAGCAGCATTCATTTAACTACAGATAACGTATGGCATAATAGTCTACTTCACAAGATCTCAAGCTACAGTATAGCTAGAAATGTATTCTAATTTCTCTCTGATAAGTTCATAAGAGTAGTGGTCAATGGGCAGACATCAAAAGCTCTCGGTATTAATGCTGAAGTTCCTCAGGGGTCCATCCTGGCCCCTACTGTCTTCCTAATATTATATAATGATCTTCTAAATCACACCCTTACATCATTCATAGAGATTTATGCTGACGATACTACAATATATGGTAGCACATCAAAGACCTTAACCGACTAAGTTCTTTCCGATTCTCTCTTCTCTGATCTTGAGAACGTGGTACAATCGGTAAAGGGGTGGCTGGTTTATTTTAATACACCTAAAATCAAGCTTCTTTCCTTACATCATGACCGCTCTGATCCCCATCTGGCAGCAATTGAAATGAATGGCTCGCGTCTTGAGAAGGCTTCATGTTTTGACAAACTTTTGGGTTTGACCTTTACGCCCGATCTGAAATGGAACGGATACATCAAATCTGTTGCTAAGATCGCTGGAAAATGGTGGGATCCGTCTATCTATCCATTAATTATCTCCCTGCTGATGCAATTGTCTACCCATATAAAATCCAGGTACGTCCGAGAATGGAGTACTGTTGCCACATCTGGGCAAGAGCTGCTAGAAAGGACTTGTCCTGCCTTGATAGAGTTAAAAATAGACTTCGTTGTCTAGTGGGGGACGCTTTTTTCTCTTCCCTTCAACCGGTTCCTCACTATCGGAGTTGTAAGACACATTACAACTATCAATAAATTGCTCATTGTTTTATCAACAGGTTGTGAAGAAAACATTACAACGAGCAAAAATAGGGCCTCACGTTAATTGCCCTAAGCGAATTAATTAAGTACATGATCCACTTAATATAGGAAAATAGAAAATAATGTAAGGAGATATCCTGCTCATCTCCTCACGCAGCCTACAGTAGACATGATTCAAAAGAATAGCTCTTTATATACAAGTGCCAATATTCCTTGTTTGGTGTAAACGACAATAAACAAACAAAAAAAATATAATAAACCATTCCTCCCACTCATCAGCAGTGGAAAATGTGATGCAGGCTTAAGAAAGCTGCGATTTTCAAAACTAGCATTCTACAAAAAGAAAATTTGGCTTGCAAAAAAAAACATGGCTTGGAATACTATCGACATTCTTTGATAGGGGCTCCTCGGACAATTAGCAATAAAGCAATTTCTTCCATGAGTGTATGAAGAAAAACCCCGGGAGCATTTATCTTCTACAAGTTCATATAATCATCCATCAGTCAAAAACGTACACCCCACTTAAACAAAATAATAGACTCTGATGATAGAACACTCACTTTTTTGTATATTTGCAACTCTGATTAACTAACTACCACGCGGCGTTGGAGACGTTTTTGACGTAGAGAATAAAACTGTACAACTTTTTCATTCTAAAGTTTTTATATTTTTTTCTTGATGGGAAGCATTATTATCATTATTATTCAAGCTTAAAAACAAAATAAAATACAGAGAATTGATAACAATTTTTTGTAGATTTAGTTGTCTGATATAGTTTAATGGAAAGTAATATACTCATTAATTCGGGTGATAGTGAAATGATAAAGAGATAGCTTTCTAACATAATTAGGTTGAAAATCATGTAAAATATTATTCATTTTATAGTGTTTTAGCAAATGTAAATAGAAAGTGGGTAAAGTCTGGGAAACAGACGCACGTAGCGCAGGGCTGTGCTTATTTTTCATGTGGGCGAGTTAAATGGCGGAGAGAGAATTTCTCTACATCCGCGTTCATTTCTCTCTCTGTCTCTGTCTCCGTCTCTGTCTGTCTGTCTCTCTCTCTCTTTATATATATATATATATATATATATATATATATATATATATATATATATATATATATATATATATATATTGACAGTGGAACATGGTATTGCATTTGGAAAATACACAATTATCCATTATTCCACTTACATTTAGACTTCATTTAAATTAAAGTAATTGTTTTCCTTAACTTAAGGAAATTATAACCTAATGTTTCATTTAATACCTCCAATATATTTAACAAAAACGACTAATTTCTTCATATGAATAATCTATTTGGTTTTAATTTAAACAACATAAAACTCAACAAAATACGTTTCTGATTTTGCAGAATGATACCATTTACTGATTAAGAAGAATAATGAAAAAAAAAAAACAGTCTAACATAACTCTTTGGCAGAATCAATAATTTACCCACTATTTAAAAACTATGACGTCACTTCCTTGGTAATGGGCAAGCCTAAATTCTTGCAACTTGGATAAAATTACGATCACCGAACTGTGATAAAACTGAAGACTGGAAAAACACTACGTAGTTAATCTATATAATACTCTCTCTTTCTCCTTCATGAGTTAGTTCGTACGTTGCGCTCTGTAAGCGGATAAATACACATCTTTAAGGCCAAACGGCTTCAAAATAGTCGAAATTCGCAAAGCATGAATAGGAAATTGATCTCAGTTTGTTGTTAATGACGGGAGATAGAAACTTGTATAAATTACGTCATACACCTTTTCTTAACTGAAGAAGACGTCAGTGAATCGTTACGTAAAAAAAGAAACATTTGAAAAAAACGGGGTAAAAGAAATAAAATCATTGTTAAACAAAAGGTGCCGGACTGGACGATCAAATTAATCATTATCTTGTACAGTGTGTTGTTATTATGTGTATTAAACGGTGTAGTACTAAACTATTTGTGAATATATATTAACACTTATTAATGTATTTGATTTGGGTCAGTGTCTATATTAAAAATAGTATAGAAACTATTTTCAAAGGAATGTAAATAAACTTATATTTTCTGCATGTTATTAATTTTCTGTCCAAAAACTAATGTTTTGCGCGATCTAAAAAATTATGAGCATTGTTAAAACATCTTTGTTGATTTAATATGTTTATTTCGGTAGAATTTTTACAAGTTCATTTTTACAAGTAAGTAACCACTTATAAAAGCCTAAAACCCACTCGAGGTTAAGGATTAAAAAAATGTAAGTTGGGAGTTCACGGTGTAAGTTGGGTACACTTTGATTATTTATTTGGATGATTCAAAAATAACTTGGTACATTTTACTTGAAGAGTACCATACTGTAGTCAGCGGATAATTCTAGGAAAGAAGCTATGTTCGTGGAATCTTTCCATACACTTTTCGTAAAATTTCATAGAATTTCTACATCGGCTCTCATAATTTGATCAACTATAAAATGCCTCATTTTTATTGAAATGTAAATGTCTAAATTACAGGCTTAAAATGTAACTTTTTTTCTATATTTTTTGTAGTATTGGTAACCTATCGTGGAAAAATCTTAAAATCAATTCCTAAAAATGTTTCTTTTAAAAGAATTTCAAGTTGTCTGTAATTTTTGATCAATAGTTTATATGTTGGTCGTAAAATATACTAAATAGAAGGTAGATTTATTCCTGAATATTTTATTTATTTATTCTTGAAGATGCATCCACAAAATAATGTGTATATACATAAAAATGAAAATATTAATTAAATCTTTATATTAATCAGACATTAATAAATGATATAATTCTGGAAAACGAAACAATGGAATTACACATCCATTAAATATATCCCATAATGTCTTCTTGAATTACATGTATAAAAAGAGACAGAAACATATTATGCTACTGAGATTACAATGTGTTTTTTTTTCAGCTAGGTTCGCATTGACAGATGATGGAAAACTAGTGGCAGTACTTTCCTTTGGCAGCCTCTACTTATGTTGAAGTGTGTATGATTCGATTCGATTTTGAGAATCGTGCCTTCACATTAATTATTCTTTTTTTTTTGGTAAAGGAGGGTCGTTTATTGTCCACAATTAGAAGTTACCTCATCAGGAAATGCTTATAAGTTCATTCTCAGAATATCTCTGTGCTTGATAAGAGTACCATATTTGGAGAGCTTGTTTTCCTCATTTATTTTAATCTCTTATCTCGCTTTGACGCTGTGTCTGTAAATTAAACACAGTTTCCGTTGACAGATAGACACGTTACCTACATTATACTAATATATGCTCTACAACGACTTATATTATATATCTATTATAATAGCAGACCGTCAGATGTTAGCAGCTCGCAAAACAGGCTTCCATATGTTGTTTTGATTAATGAAAATTTAGTACTTATTATCAAAGTAAATGTTTTTTTATTGCTTATTATATTGTACTTATTATAGTGTCTTGATTTCATGAATTAAAACAAAAACAACAAATAACACCTTATAAAGAGGGAACATCCGGGATTTTTATAAATTTTAGATGTACATCACTCACTATAAACCGAGTAATACGTTCAAGTTTAAGGACTATAGGAAATTTGATTACTCATGTACTTATTGATCCGTGGTGAAATAATAACGTTATTATTTGAAAAGCCATTCTTAGCATGAGAAGAGGAGGATATTTTGTACCTATTCTATACTTTAACCTTACAATTGAATAAAGAACATATCATAAAACTTTAATTAAACTTGGAAATACGATTTAAAAATAGCGCTGATTCGTGTTCCGTCATAATTTTCGATACGATGACCTGCGTGCAATGGACTACAATAGTAACCTTGATAGAGTCAAGTTCATGATTAGGCAAACTGTTTATATACGTTTGAAGTTTAACTTGAGTAATGTGCAGCTAGCTTGTCCTTGTTACTGAATGTAGTGAAAAGTGAGGATTTGCGGGATCTTCTGACGTATATTTAAGCCTCTACTGGAGATACTATATTTAGATATTCGTTGCAAAAGACATTTCCCGTGATATACGCGATGAGAGAGTAGCAGCAATAGCAGGAGGAGCCTGAAACTCATGACTTTCTTTTTTATTTCGACGACATTTTGCTCAATACGGACACAATACCAATATACTGTTCATAGATTCTTAGAAGGGACACCTGGACAGTGATTTTATCCTTTGGAAAACCATATAGGGGAACATCAAAGATTTCCAAATTATACTAAAAAAATTGCACTCCAAAAACAACTTCACCCTAAAACAAAGCCCCACACAATAAGCATTTCTAGATATTCTAGTAAAAATTAAAAGCACCAACATAATCACAACTATTTACCACAAACCCACAGATACCACACAATAACTCCACTTCAAAGGCCACCACTCTAAAAACTCTGAAATCCATACCCCACTCCCTAGCATGAAGAATCTGCGTCATAGTCATAAGCAAACACCCCCCGATCGACCCGACTAAATGAACTGCAGATAACCTTGAGTAAAAGAGAACATCTACGTAAAGGTTCAGAGCTGTCATAAAAATTCCAGTAGTCTAATAAAAGCCAACACAAACATCACAACAAAGAACAAAGTATAGCATACATCTCTACGTATAATACAAACAACCAAACACTATTTACCGAGATAGTAAAAAAACAACAACTTGTTTTACTCAGTAAGAACAATAACGTAAACAGCATACTTAAAACAACAAAATAATAAAAAACATTAAAGTTAACCCAAAACTTAAAACACATCCTAATTTCCTCCAAACTCAATCAACACATTACAAAGCAGGGTACAAAATGCAACAAACAGCAATGTGGAAATTGTGACATAATAATAATAGAGGGAAACACATACACATATAAAAACCAATCACAAGCATTAAAATTAAGAAAAAAAGATCGAGACTATATCTCCAGAAATGTAGTGCATACATTAAGATGCACAGCATGCAACAAATCCTGCATAAACGCAACCAAAAACCTCCAAAATAGAGTGGTGTTACATAAGATTTACATAAAAATCGCAGACACCAGAATATCTTTGCTTCAAAACCCATACATACATGCAGTGGAAATACATTCAAAGTAATGCCAATCTTTCAAACCGAGAATTACTTTTACTTATTTACACAGGAATAAAATTTCAAAACAAAATTCACTCTCGAATTGAGCAGATTTAATACCAACACACAAACAAACAGAATGCAAAACACTCACACCCACACGTACATATACTTGTATACATCCCCCACGCTCAAACTAGAACCGATACATTAAACCACACACCCAGAGGTACCTCCGCACACAGGCACAAGCTTCCCATAATCTCTAATGTAACACATTTAACATGTCAACGTAAATTTACTATAAGACCAACGACAACAATAAATATCTTGTATCACAGCGTAGTATCTATTCTGATACTACGTTTAACTTCTTCTGTTCTCAATGAGTGGAGGAGAAATCCTTCATGGCCGAGACAGATTTTATTCTTCTGCTTATCCAGAATACATCTATTTGTGAAGCTGGATCTTCCCTACAATAAAACCCGATTTTATAACTTACCTTGCCAGTCGTTGAGAGACAAATAAATAGGACCACTAAGAAATGTCTTATCTTTATTCACAAATATCGCTCCTGATTATTAACAAGTGTCTATCATGAAAGATGCCTTTAAGAAAAACCGTATAATACTAATAATAACAACAGGGTGTCCTGAATTCTTATTAGTTTATGTTTCTACATACATATAGAAACATGTACCGACAGTGGTCCAGGAAATTCTAACTTAATAATGACAGTATCCAGAATGTTAAAATTAGTCATAGAATTGGCTATTTAATTATGATTATCAAATTATATATATTATGGATATTCCAAAACGAAAATCAGAATAGCCAGAAAAATCTAAAAATCCAAATTGAATGAAAATTCCCCTACCAAAAAACGAATACCAGACAGAAATTAGTGAAACTCCAAGATTGAACTCACATTTCACAAGCGAATACAAAAAAACATACACACACACACACACAGACACACACACACACACTCATGCACCCTTACCCACAGACGAATACACGCACATCGACACACTTATGGGACAAAGTATTAAAGCACCACTCACCTCCACACAATTAAGATGAAAAATAAATAAAAATAAATAAATAGCAACGACAGACAATTATTTAATTATTAGAATTCTTTGCGATGAGTGAGTTGTATATTTATTTATTTGAAAACTGTTATCCTCATTTTCTAGTTGTTGTTTGACGACGTTTCGGCCAACAATTCCTCTGGCATTCGTCAATTGGTTAACCGCGACAGGATAGGAATGCTGAACCTCTTAAATGTATCCACAGTAATTACTGCTTTCCATAGTTGTTTTTATCTCACCACGTTTTGGCCACATGACGAAGACAAGAGAAATTGTTGGCCGAAACGTCGTTAAACAACAACTATAAAGATGAGGATAACAGTCCGCAAATAAATAAAGAAATATATAAATGACTCATCTGAAAGAATTCTAATAATTAAAATATAATATATGATTCGGTACGGATCCAATGATAGAATATCAGATAACAAAAAAAAAATGGATTTATAAGAATAAAACACTCCAACGTTGATCGCCCCTGGAGCAGTGGATAGATACGTTTAATCTCTACGATTCTAGATGTGCATTGTCTGAAGACAGCGGTTTAAATTCTACTCAAATCCGGTCGGAGGATTAGTTGGCCAAAATGTGGCGAGACGACAACAACTATGGAAGTACGTAATTACTGAAGATGCAGTTAAAAGATTCAGCATTCCTATCCCGTTGTAGTTAACTACCTGACAAAGGCCAGAGGAATGGTTGGGCGAAACGTCGTGAAACAACAACTATAAAGATAAGGATAACAGTCCGAAACAAATAAATACATATACAAATTACTCTTCTGAAAGAATTCCAATAATTAAATAATAATGTTCATTGGCCTAAGGTTTTGCTTTCATCTCAAGAAATAATATACTCTTATCGTTGCTTGCTTTCCTATCTTAAGTCTTTATGCTTAGTTGTTTCTTTTCTGGTGGCGACTTCTTATCCATCTATTTTATTGATAAGCTTTATTACTTAAGATCAAACCAGATAATTCGGCTATTAAACAATCGCCAAGAAAAATCAAACTACTACCCCTCTTCTGCGAAAGTTTGACCAAACGGGATTGTACTTACCTCTTTTTCTTACCTCTTTCACCCCTACCCCCTTTCCTCACCTTGATTAATAACGTTCTCTTTTGGATCTGATGAGATGGTTATTTTGAATTGAAATTCCACTGTATGCACATATGTAACCAATAATGTTTGTATAATAAAGATACTATATATATATATATATATATATATATATATATATATATATATATATATATATATATATATATATATATATATATGCATTTTCCTATATCAAATCTATTCAGAGCGGCCAGAAAAACAAGGGCCTCGTCTCGGGATTGAAATTCGACTCTCTAGCTGACAGTCAGCGTTCTAACCAGTATAGCAGCATCCAGATAACTTAGAAATAATAAAAGTCAAGGTTTATTCATACAGTGTGGTGTCGATGGCAGCTTCAGATAATGGCATTGAAAAAATGTAATAGAACGAAACAATCTGTGTATGGATGACTACCTTTGTTAGTTTGTAAATATATAACAAAGCGAGGGCTGTAAAAGGAGCAATAAACATGTTTATATAAATAGACATTTAATTTCTACGAGCCAGTGAATAAAACTGCCGATTATAAACTAGATGCTTGTAAGTTGCAACTCTGACTCGAGATGGGTGGTTGGCTAACCGTACTGAAGAGCTATGCTACAGAGAAATACATTGTCTTTTGGTTACCTGTCACTTGACCTCAGCAGTGTTGATCCATAAGATGTGTGGTTTCAGAATGCGCAACCCTTGCCTCATAATTTCACTACAGGAGGTATCCATTGTCTTTCGAGACTGAACAGAGGCTTCCGTCATTCTCCCTTTGTCACGCTCACTGCTTATTAACAGTCGGGAGTAATAAAGAAATTATGGAATAGGAAGATTGGGACGTCGTTAGAAATATGTATATCGTCGAAAGTATCTAATATTTAACATGGATGTGGTGAGTGAAATAAAAGAACAAAAGAGAGAGTGAAACAGAGAGGTAGAGGGAGAGAGAGAGAGGGGGAGATGGAAGAAAATTAGAGAAGGAAGAGAGAACAAGCGGATAGAATCTAATTTGGGATTTATTTTATTATTAGCAAAGTGAACAGACGTTGTCCGGGATTGAATGATGATCGACAAATAATTCACACTCACATATTTTTATTGTCATCGAAATCAATGAACTCGCACATTTTTCAATCAAATTGACGCAGTTTACAATATACTGTAGTATACATTGCACTGTACAGAACTTACAGTTACGGTTGTTATATGTAATAAATTTAATTAAAGTTAAACACGTAAAAGTAAAGTATCAGTAAATGCAAAAGTCAAGTATAATGCTGTAATTGAGCCCTAAACAGAAACATACAATTAGAACGCGCCCTCGTCATATAAAAGAACGCACTGTAGATTTTATATGTCGCGTCTTTCAGTTTGTTTACTAATTAAACCTGTCAGATCAGGTTGTGATGTAAGGCTGTGTAAGGTGTTAACTTTTGTCAAAATCGTTTTGATTCATCGGATTTTTTCGATTATTGATTATCCATACTTATTGAATACATTCCGATACACACACCATAAGAACTCTGTTAGGCCCATAAAGTACCATCGTGCAAAATGTCATAACAATCAGGCCAGTCGTTTTTTAGTTCATAGGAAAGAAACTGAGAAACACACAGCCACACAGTTCTTCTTCAGTAGAGATAGAGAATTTATTACTTTCCATTAACTGACTTAAAAACTCACATCATTCTAATTCACACAATCTCATCCAGACCCAATAGATGACTCAACGAGTCACATTTTTCAGAAGAACAGTGTTGCTCAATATACCGAAAATAATTATCCCCTGTTACATCTTTCCTCAAATATTTTATCATCAGTAATTGCAAGTGATATGTCTTTCAAGGGAGATAAGTCTCATTGAAATTCATCGTTATGATGCGGTGATTTCCTTTCTGTAGCAGTTCGTTTGCTTAAAATATTTACATTGATATATTTGATGCAAAATAATCCAGTTGTATCACCAAATTGCCTCATATCTCATTATTATTAAACAAAACAAAACAAATAAACAGTTAATTGTTAATTGTATTATCTCAGCTAAATTAAATGTAATGCCCTTCTCATATATATATATATATATATATATATATATATATATATATATATATATATATATATATATATATATATATATATACATATATATATATATATATATATATATATATATATATATATATATATATAATATAACACGAAGATAGCTAATACGTGCAGCAACGTGCACAAACACCGATATATAAATAGCTCAGTGGGCGATAATAATAATAATAATAATAATAATAATAATAATAATAATAATAATAATAATAATAATAATAATAATAATAATTATAATAATAATAATAATAATAAATCTTAGATATGACCTTAAACTATATCCGATGGTGAGGCCCCAGTTTGTGGGCTTTGGGGAGTGTGGAGACACCCCTTAATTGCCATTGCTCCCAGGTCCACTTTGACCCAGAGTGGTAGTACCTGTTAGGGCCCCAGCTATGGGGTAAATAGAAACCGACTTGCAAAAAAAAAAAAAAAAAAAAAAATATATATATATATATATATATATATATATATATATATATATATACCAAAAAAATAAAAAAATTATTCTATTTTTTTTTCAAAATTACTGGATTCGGCATTAAATAACCTGAAAAGGTTTGATGATACGCCGTAAAACAAAAACAACCAACCAATCAATCAACCAACCAACCAACCAACCAACCAACCAACCAACCAACTAACCAACCAATAATAATAATAATAATAACAACAACAACAACAACAACAACAACAACAACAACAACAACAACAACAACATTACTCCAGTCTATACTTTATAATTATAAACAATTGAAGTTGTTAAAAATGAATTACGGTGCATGGTAGATAACTCTTAATATTTGAATCTGAGTTACTTCCCTTGAAATCTTACCCACTACGTAAGAGACAGATATACATAGACGTTAAGGAAACGTTATTAAATTATCATCACTTCGTTTAATGTGTTAATCAATGTGTTTATTGTAATATTATTTTTTAAGTTAAGAGAATATTTTGTTTTCGATAAGCCGTGTCGAATATAGTACAAGCAAAACAAAAAAAAACATTAATGTGTATACTTATTTAAAGACAATCAATCGAATATTAGTCCTTATTTTTATACTTTTTTTATCAATCCATCTAAATTAAAATATATATATATATATATATATATATATATATATATATATATATATATATATATATATATAAACTAAGGAACAATAAGGTATTCTTAAATTCGTATGAAATATTTGATCTAAAGTCTCTTTCATTGTTTATTATTATTATTTATTTATTTTTTTTTAGGTTTAATCTTTACTCATTTTCACCAGAACAAGGTGTACGAAGGGTATGCAATAAGTAATGCCCCTGACCCACTTCCAATAGAAGTAGAACAACGAAACTTGGCACAGTTATTAGTCTTTCTCTACATAGGAACCACCCAGAGTTATGCATTTCTCGCATCGATTGATGCAGCACTGGCGACCGTATTTGTAGAACAGCCCAGGTGGGTCCTCCAACCACGACGTGACTTCACAAATCAAGGCTGCATAATCTGGGATACGCTTTCCTTTCAAAAACAACTTCATGGCTACGAAGAGATGAAAGTCACAGTGTGCAAGGTCAGGAGAGTTGGGAGGATAGGGCAGGATTTCATAACCACACAGCCGTGCTTCTGATCTAGCAACATGCGAGTTGTTGACCGGAGCGTTGTCCTGCAGGAGGAGGGTACCTTTGTTGATCTTGGCCCGCCCCTTGATTTTGATAGATTCCCTTACTTTCCTCAAAAGTTAAGCATAATAGGCTCCTGTAATTGTGGCACTCTTTGCCAGGTCATCACTACTCCGTCCTGGTCCCAGAAGACTGTGAGCATTATCTTGCCAGCGGAGGGCTGTACCCTTGCCTTCTTTGGAGGTGGTGAGTCCAAGTGCTTCCACTGCATTGACTGGACTTTGGTCTCTGGATCATAGTGATAGACCCAGGTTTCATCCTGTGTAATCAGTCTTTTGAAAAACTTTGACTCATCTTCTTGGCACATCTCCAAATTCAACCTCGAGCACTCGACGCGTTCTCGCTTTTAGAATGGTATGAGCAACCTGGGAATCCATCTGGCAGACAGTTTCCACAGACCCTGTACTAATCTTGACATATTGAGCTATTTGGCAAATAGTAATGCGCCGATCTTCCAAAATGGCAGCCTCAACTTGACGAACAGATGCCTCATCAATGGCAGAAGGAGAGCGACCAGGTCTGGGAGCTGTTTCCACAGACTTCCGGCCGTGTTTTAATTCACGATGCAAGCGTTTTACAAGGTTATATGATGGGGCATTATCAGCATAAGTTTCTTTCATTTTATCAAAAGTCTCCTGCGGTGTGCGTCCTTTCAAATACAAAAACCTGATCACTGCTCGACATTCAACATGCTCCATTTCACACCTGACTCAGTTCAAACACCTGTAAAACAGAAACCAGAATAAGTTCACAGCGGTAATTTGCCACATAACCTGTAGAGATATAAATCATTGCATATGAAAAATTTCAGCTAGCTCAGACAACTGACAGTGTGTCAGGAGCATTACTTATTGCACGCCCCTCGTAATGCCACTTGGATGTTAGGGGTTACTGTTAGGAATCATATCTAACATGGGACCGTGGGAAATTAAATAGCTTGACGTCTGTTTTCATTTTACTTAAACATCTTATTTAAATACATTCAAGTATGGAAGACAGAGAAAGTGTGTTAACAGAATCCAGCAATTTGGTAGAAGAAACTATTAGAGTAAAATATTTTCTGTCAAAGAGCTCACCAGTAAAAGGGCTGTATTTTGCTGGTTGTCGGATTAGTCAGGAGTTTGTACGTTGTGGGAGCACGAGTACAACGAATTTATCAGCGCAGAATTTAAATTATTTTTAAACAATATCCGAATAGTCCTTTTTGTGTTAAAAAGGAAAATTTTTAAAACAGAATAACTCCGTGCTATTCAATAATATTTGTCTAAATGAGAAAATGTTGCATAATATACACAATATATATATATATATATATATATATATATATATATATATATATATATATATATATATATATATATATATATATATATTACATAGAAGTATGCGAGCATGAAAATTGATATGGTTAAGTTAAGCTTAGAAAAGTAAAAAGTCTATTTGTTAAAACTGGATATTTTCCTAGAAATTATAATAAATTTTTAACATAAAATATTGCCGCATTAAGAATTCTTTTAAAATTCAATTGAACATTACATGTTCAATTCTTAATGCTGCAATATTTTAAGTTATCAATTTATTGTATTTTATACCAGAATATCTTGTCCTTTTCTTGTCCAGTTTTAACCACTTGTCCTTTTACTTTTCTAAGTTAAATCAGAACCATATTACGTTCATGCTCGCATTTTTCTATGTTATCCACGCTTTTCCAGGCCTTGGTTTGTCAACACTCCATAAAAATTATTATCAACTTCTTAAATTGACTAAATAAAACAAAAAAAAAAACCATAAACAACAACAACAACAAAACAAATAAAAGACATAATTAAGTAGATAAACTGTAAGGAGTCAATTTTGGCCGGCGTCAAGGCAAAAGGTCGGTTAGCGATTGAGCACAGCGACGGTGAATAATTAGCGACCTTACAGCTGGGCGACAGATTGGGACAGCGGTGAATTATTTGCAAGCGACAGTAGTAGGGAATCGACAGAGCAATCAACGCGGGCGCACAATGAATGAAAACAGTGCAAGGAGGGTAAACAGATTTGGTTGCTATCGTAACAAACAGGAAATTAGAAAAAAAACCGTTGCTTCGATCCTGACAGATTCTGAGAACTTTTGAATACGAATAATTTTATTATAACTTTTGTTTTAATGATCGAAAATTATTTTTTTCTTTTTTCATAATATATCTGAGAAAGTGACCTATGAACCGTAAAAATTGTTTGAAATTTACTCCGTTGCCCTAGTTTAGGAAAGCTCCTAATAGACAACACTAACTTTCTTATACAATGTAACAATAAAACGAAATTTGAAATACTCGATGTTATACTAATAATTTTTTTTAAAAACAAACATTAACAAAATAAACTTTACTAATAACATAAACGTTTTGTAGTGCGTATAAAAAACAATTAATCATATATTAGCCCATGAAAATCAAGCATCCAGAAATAAAAATATTAAAACTCTAAGCAGATATAATTAATCCCTGAAGATGAATCCAGGAGAATTTAAAAGTACTTGGGCAAATAAAAGTTACGGTTATTGCATAAACCTGAAGTAAAGATTACAATCCAAAAATTGAAAAGGATCCAATGTAAAATGAATAGAATAAAAACAAACGATTAAGCAGATTTTTCTTTGTTCGCTTTTTAATTACACACGAACATACTTACTGTGTCAGGCAGTACATTTAGAATCGGAATGCGTCTGATAAGTATCGAGAATTGATAACGGAAAAAATCTGATTTTAAAAAATCCGATTTTCACCAAAGTTGACACTTTTATACAACCTAACATCACAACTTAATTTGAGAAATGTTATTAGTGTACAAGTCAAAATCGGATAATCTGTCTTTTATCTGATTTATTCGCTTATAGATTTCCAATACATATTGCAGGCGTTCCAACATACGTATGAACACTCCCGCAGACATATCAAGTACATTTGTGTGAAATTAAAAACAAATATATAGCCCGGCCGTTTTGGAGTCAATAGAAAACTAACACTTCAACCCACGCACAACGTGTCTTTTATATAATAGTAGAGAGGAGAGTGGCAACCAAGTTTATATAACAGTGCTCAGTAGTGAATCGGCTTATTTATATTAATATAATAAGTTATACATCCATGTACAAACGTTAGGAAACTGATAACGTGATGTTTCAATGTGTATTTATTAAAAACATTCTTCGGAGTAAAATATGCCTTTTCTTTTAGATGTTTGTATTGAAAATCTTAAAAAGAATTGATCTTATTTTTTGTTACCAGAGGTCGTCTAGGTTCTTAATCATTACATATTTAAATTTCGCTATATAAGTGTTGCGGCGTTTGCACATGTCTGTATAAACAACAGTAGCGATATGTATATACGCATGTGGAAGTGTGTCATTTATCTCTATACACGCATATATTTTAAATATGATTATTTAATTTGAAAAAAAAATGCAGACATAATCTTTCGGAACAAAACAATTTGGTTATACATAACCGTTCTTACGATTGTATTATTCGGAAACTCGACACCAATCACCGTTGACTTGTGTCTGATACACGATAAGTGCCCTTGGTGTAGCAGCTAAATGACAGAATTAAAATATATCCCCTATTAATCTTTTACAATTATAACAAATGTTTATTAAAGGGGAGGTAACTTTGCATATAATATTATTAATTTTACATTAGTCACCTAAATAGAAACCTAAGCATAGGCTATTTAGAATGAATTATTTTTCGATATTCTTCTACTCATTTCTTCGACTCAAGTTCTAGTTTAGTCCAATATGCTTTATTGTTCTACTGTAGCGGAATTGGCAATAACCGAAATGGGAGGAAATAAAGAACTTACCTCGGATACGTCTGTTGTTGTGTTGCGGGCCGAGGAGAAGAGAGTGAAAGAGAGTAAAAGAGAGTTCCAAGTTGGTGTCCATGGGTTTTTATTGGCGTTGACCCCATGCAATTCTCGCAGAATCTCGTGTGCTCTCAAGCCATTATGCAAAAATATAAATCCCGGCCGCGAGGAAACAGTCAGACAGTGTTTGCAGTTTGTGTGTTGGTGGTTGTGGCGGTTAGATTGTTCTTTGTAACGAACCACGAATCTGCGAGAAGCGAGTTTTCCTCTGCCTTTTTCTGTCTTCTTCTTCTTCTTCTTCTTCTTCTTCTTCTTCTTCTTCTTCTTTCTCTACGGTCATTACAGGCAAGAAATCCCTCTCTTCTAGAGGTGAGCGATGCAGGAAGAAACTGACTATTTCCTGTCTTTGTTCCTGGTTTTTGCTTACTACATTTTCTACTAGCTATTTCGGCTCGACTATGGCGAAGATGCGGATAAGCAGTGATATCATCAAGCCGTTCTTTGGCGAGGGAGATGTTGTAGCGTGGCTGAAAAAAAGTGAGGCTTGTCGCACAACTTCAGCAGGTGGATGATATAGCGAGTCTGCTATCTTTATATCTGGAAGGTGTTGCACTGACCCTCTACATTGAAATGGAGGAAGGCGATCAAAAGAAGATAGACGAGATTTAGGCCCGATTAAAAGAGGCATTTACCGACGACGCGTTAGAAAAATTACTATGGTTAGATGAGCTGGCGAACGTGTGGGTGTTTACGCCAACAAAATCAGGCAGTTGGTTGGATTGGCTGTGTTCATAGGAGACTCACGAAATCGACTTTCGTCACTTGGTTGCCTGATGTCATCTCAATTGCTTTCAACAGGCGCCGAATATCGAAGCCCAGACCATGGGGGAACTAATGTCGAGAGCGAGAATTTTGACCACGACTGGGGAACAAAATCAGGATGTGGTTGCCGCCACATGCTCACCCACCAAAACATGGCCAATAATATTCCTGTTAGTGTAACCTGTTTTAAATGCAATGTTAAATGCCACCTTGCGAAGGACTGTCGGAAACGCGGAACACGTGTTACTGGTGCGGTGAGAGTGGACACTGTGCTCGGAATTGCTCGGGAAACAAGTAAGGGAGGATGCATAAGTGCCAGTCTCCTTCCCCACCAAAAGGCGAACATGACGCTCCCGGTGACAGGCATCCATGTTGATGGGACGCGATGCTTTGGTGCTTATTCATACAGGATGCTCTAGGACGATTTTATATGCAGACCGGTGCCGGTCTTCGAGACAAACAAACGTGCATGTGGAAACGATTAGCGGAATATCCCATGCCTTCTGCGGGGTTGGAGTTACAGGATCAGTGTGGCTGGGCGGCAGGAAATATATTAAATGCATAGCCATTTTTATTAATGAACCGGATTTCACCGCAACCTTTGACCATCAAAGCCAAACGTGAACCGCATCGTGGAAGTGACCTGAAGACCCCCTCCCCTAGAAAGGCTATACAATCGAGTGTCAGAATACCAAGTTCCGGCCAAAATCCGTGAAGAATACGCGCAGGAGTTCCGCACATGGATAGGTAATGGTTAGCGCGTGGCTACCCAGAGGATAAATTGGGACCCCCCCCCAAGTCTAATTCCCCTGATGGTTGTAATACAGCAGAACAAAGCCAAAGTGCGCTCGGTGATGGACTAGTGGGAGCTAAATCATTACGGAGACGCCAACACAGATGTTTTTGCGGCTAAGCTACACGAATGGAGACAAAAAGGCGCTAACGTGTCTTTACTGGACCCCAGGAGAGCATACCTACAACTATGAGTCCATGAGACTCGGTGGCCATACCAGAATGTGAAAATGGATGGGAAAAATACTGTCTGACCCGTTCGGGGTTCGGCTTGAATGTGCCTCCCCAGATAATAAGATTAATTGTCAGCGAAGTATTATCTCAAGAAGAAGTTTTACGCCGCGCAGCATTTGCTTAAATTTATGACATTTTTGTCAATGAAGACGTGGTGCCCGCGACCCGTGTAAAAAAAACACCTAACGCAGTTCGGGTTGGAGTGCAAGAACCCGGAGCGGTTGAAGGACGGTGCACGCGCGCTGGGATTGGCGGTCTGGGTGGAACGCAGTGAACTGCGGCGGAAACGAGGAAATGCAATTCCAAAGGCTCCTAATATTGTTACGCGACGAACAATGTACTCCCTGTGTGGTCGACTTGTCGGGCACTTTCCGGTGTGCAGTTGGCTCGTGTAGTTTGTGTAATACTCAGGACGAGGGCAAATTTTGTAACAAAGGGCTGAAGCGAGAGACGCCGTACTGCATCGTATGATGTTCGAGACTTTTGAATCTGTGCAGCAGGACGATCCTTCCAAGAGAAATTGGTGTGTGGACGCCCAAGAGCTTAATGTATGGGTCGACGCTAACTCCCTAGCAATTGGTGCAGCCTTGGAGACACGTGAAACTGTTTTCGAAGACGCATGTTGGCTGCGACCTGAAGATGACTCTCAACACATTCACTTAGCTAAATTGGACGCTATATTGAAAGCAATCAATTTGGTTCTTCAGTCGCAGGGCAAGGTGATACACATAAATATAGATTTTGTCTGCGTATAACATTGGGTCTCGGACACGCTAACTGGAAAGGCGCGGGAACGCACCAAAGCAGCAAGCGATATGCTTATTAGGAGGCGACTAAGCACTCTCAAGAAGGTCGTGAAAGAGTACGGGCTGACAATGGACGTAACGCAGGCTCCATCAGCACGAAACATCGCTGACAGATAAACACTAGTCCCACCGCGGTGGTTTGAGTCGATGAAAAGGAAAAACAGGCTTGACCCGGTGATCGGCGCTGTTCATACAGACAAGCTGGATGAAATTCAAATCATAGTTATTCACTAAGGTAGTGAACATCCGAGGGTGCGACGCACTACCTACTTTGTCTGGGAAAGTTGCCCAACCATGATAAAAACAACCATTAAAACGGTCATACAGAAATGTGAGGAATGTCAGTCCATTGACCCAGCGCCGGTCAAGTGGGAAAAGGGAAAGCTGGAAGTTAACGAGAATTGGCAGAGAGTTGGAATGGATATCACGCATTATGCCACCTTCCATTTTTTAACTCTAACAGACTGTGGTCCATCGCGTTTCTGCATTCGGAGGAAATTAGCGAGGCAGGACTCGGCAAGCGTGATTCATCAGTGTGAGGCAGTGTTCCTCGAACGTGGCCCGCCGCACGAAATCCTTTTAGATAATGCCATGTCTTTCTGCAGCAACGTGTTCCAAGCATTTTCACATAAATGGGGAGTTCACTTACGATTCCGTTGTGCATACGCTCCAGCCGAGAATGGCATAGCAGAGTGATGTTACCAACAGTAAAACGAACAGCAGCTAAATAGTATCTTCCTTTACTGCACCTGTCAACAGTATTTATCGATACTAAGTTCGAGTAAACGAAACCAATCTTGGAACTGCGTCCCCAGGTACCAATAACAGTTCTTACCAGGTCGGAGATCACGTGTAATTCAAAAGACCGCAAATTCGATGTACCACGAGGTTTGGAAAGGGTGAGGTGACCAAGGTAATCAGCCCTCAATCGATTTTGGCGGACGGTGTGTCTCGCCACGTGAAGGATCTGCGCCCTCCCCATTATGTTGTTATATCGAAGGAAGAGGAGGACTCAGAGAGTACGATATCTTCTGAAAGGACAAAGAGTATGATGCAGGACGACGGAGACGATTTTGAGCCATATAATGCACATATTAGAGAAGCGGAAGAAGGACCATCCCTCTTGATTTTACGAAGGAGCACCAGACAAAAACACCCGCCACCAGACTGCTTTCATTGTGATCATGAGATCAGGGAAGGGTAGCGGAATTGGCAATAAACAAAGTGGGGGAAATAAAAAGCTTACCTCGGATACGTCTGTTGTTGTGTTGCGGGCCGAGAAGAAGAGAGTACCAAGATGGCGTCCATGGGTTTTTATTGGCGTTGATCCCATGCAAATCTCGCAGAATCGTGTGTGCTCTCGCGCTATTATGCAAATATATAATTGCCGGCCGCTATAAAGGCGGGACGCTGAGAAACAGTCAGGCAGTGTCCTGCAGATTGTGTGTAGGTGGTTCTGGCGCTTGGATTGTTCTTTGTGACGAACCACCAATCTGCGCGAAGCGAGTTTTCTTCTGCCCTTTTCTGTATCCTTCTTCTTTCTTTACGGTCATTACAGGCAAGAAACCCCTTTCTTCTAGAGATGGGCGGTGCAAAGTGAAATGTTTGTTCCTGATGTTTGCCTACTAGATTTTGCTACATACTGAACTTATACTCAGAAATATGTTTATATCATATTTTACTATGTGTACATTATTTTAAAGACACACTTAGGACGTTTCATTATTTATGATAAATGGATTATATTCACGCTCATAATGACTTAATAGGAATCATTTTTGGCTCACAAGGAGCTTTCACACAGGTCATCAAAGATCTCTCCTTGAAAACAACCTGTGGTGTTCCCTGGACGCTGACTTACAACAAGTCTCTCCGGATTTCCAGTACTCTCTACCTCATTCGATAACATTTGTAATTGGATTTGCGTTATCGCAACAGCCGCTTACCATTGATTTCTCGCTGGGAGAGGACATTGGTCTACACTGAAATTTGAGTGGTAATAAGCTTCCCCAAGGTCCTAGTTGTATTTGCCCTTGTTCAGTGGTGGTTTGGTCGGCACTATTTCCTCAAGCTTTCGACCCTCCTTAACTTTTCCCGACTGTTTGGCATCCCTCTTTGAGGGGGTTGTGTTGGAGCAATTGAAAAGGATAAGAAAGGGAATAAAAACTTATAGATATGCAGCTTCAATGTTCTTGGTTCTATGTAACGCTTCTTCGTGTTTTGCCTCTACAGTAGTTTGTCTTGCTTGCGCATGAGTCTCGTGTGTATTAGTCTCCGAATTTAAGAGTGTTCCTTAATATTTCAGCTGTTTTCATTATTGTTATTTATGTTATCTTTCAAGCTATTCCTCTCGTTCCATTTTCTCCCATTCTTGTTTTAAAATTTTCAGAATTCTTCTTAATGCTCCTACGATAATAGGTACTATCTGGATTTTCCTTATCATCCGTATCCCTTTCGGCTCTCTGGCTAGCTCTGTGTATTTGCTCCGTTTTTCGTTTTCTTTAATATTCACCCTGTGTCAACTGGAACAGCAAAGTTTACGACTTGACAAGACTTTTCTTTCCTGTATAATTATTACGGCATACTGTCTTCTTGGTTAGTTAGGTTTATCTAGGCACCTCCAAAACTGGGGGGGGGGGCAGGTCAGTACTTTTTGACGGACCGTCTTTTTAAAAATCTACCAAAAATCAGGTAATTATCAGATCAAAACGAAATTTTCAGCGATTATTAGGAGAAGAATGAACTTTATAACAGTGTACTTATTTTTCATAAACGATATTTATATATATATTTTTTTTGCTTACCCCCCCCCCCCTTGTTTTGAAGTGGGAACAAATATGCTTAAAATAATCATCTGAAACTGAACAAAACATTTTGTGTTGTTGTAAGGGATAGAATTATAGATTAAAAAAAAATTGTTTGCATACCTTATTTTGACGTCTGAATATCAGAACTTCGATTGTGCTTAATTATCCCGCTTTTGAGTTTTGAAGTGTGAAATTCGGTGAATATGTTAAGTAAAATAATTAATTTAAGTTAAGCAAAACAAAAAAAAAAAAATTAATATTTATACGAAAAAAGCCATTTTAAAATTTTTAATAAATAAATTAACATTTTTTTTAGCGAGCCGAATAATGCATGACCATTATAAAACAGAGCATGCTTTGAATAATCGATACAAAAAAAAATCGGTAAATATTGTGCCCTTTGTGTTAAAAATAGCATCATTTTTTTCGATCCCGTTTGAAAACGTTTGCCGCCTTTCGACTACGGTGGACCAAACGCGCTGAAATAATTTTTTTTTATTCTGCTTTAAATTGCCCCCCCCATTTTGGGGAGTCTGGCTCCCCACACACATACACATTAAAAACCAAACTCATACAAATGGTCACCCATCTGGTACTGGCCAGCCTCAGCTTAATAATACATTGAAATTTTCATCACTGAAAAATAAGTTTTTTTGGCCTATTTGGTCTTCCATAGTTTTCTTCTTATAAAACGCAAACGTAAACAGAGTCGATATAGACTCTACATTGACGCGAAATATCTAGTTACCTATATGAATAAGTGGAATTATTTGAAATTCAAGTACTTATATTATAATATTTTTGCATTTTCTCTTATAAAATCATCCTAAATCTTAGTTAGACAATAAAAAAATAAATTAATTATTTCAAAAACCTTTTTTTTTTTTAATATTTGAGTACGTTTTTTGTGCAAGACAAAAAATGTCAATTGTTAACTTTTTGCGAAAATTTAACATTTAAAATTTAATTAAAAAAAGTAGAAAAAGTTTTACATTATTCTGTTTTCTATATGATAAAATTCAGGGTTTTATCTTTCTGGAAAAAAAAAGTTACTCAGAAATAATGGATTTTAATAAATGTAATTTAGTTTTAAAAAACAACAACTTGATTTTGCGGCCATTTTTGGCGGTGCCTAGGTTTGTCTGTTCGTATGCTTATGTCCCATTGGTTTTTTATTCTTGTTTTCAGGTACTGTTGCGGGCTTTTGCTTGTATCATTTGTATTCGCGTTCGAGATGAATTTGTTTGCATAATTCCCAGTGTACCGCCCTCTCCACTTGGTTGTTCATGTTCTTGTATTCCTTTTGGGCGAGTTTGCTGCATTCCCTCACTATATGGCATATCATTTCATCTCTTTGTCCAGGGGGTCTGCATTTGCTGTTTTCTTGTGTTTTGTCGATATATGCTTTGGTGTATTTGGTTCTTATTTAGTTATCTTGTGTTGCAGTTATTAGGGATTGAGCTTCTCGGTTTACGTGCCCTGTTCATGTCATTGTCCACGTGTTTTCGTTATTCTCGTCTTTTGTCATTCTTACGAATTTTTCGTGCAATTATTTCACTCCAATTTTTTTTTTCTTATCCCATGTTTCTTTGTTTTCTGTTTTGTTGATTTATCTCACTGTCTCTCGCTGCCATTATTATCCTTTCGGTGTTCTGCATTATGTATTTTTCTAATTTTATTTTGTGTCATTCACATATTTTTCTAAAACAACCAGTCCTCTCCCACCCTCATTCCTTTTCACGTAGGGTCGGTCAACATCGTTCTGCTGGTGTAGTGCATTGTGCATTGCCACGAGTTTCTTCTGACCGAGTTCTCTTAGTTCTTCTTTAGTCCACTCTATGAACGGTTTAGTGCATCTTAGTAGTGATACTTCCTATGTATGTATACTTTTTATTAAATTTCTGCTATATAATTTAGTTTTTAAGAGTTTTCTGTCTCTCCTGAGTTATTCCTTTCTAATTCTCTCTTGAACATTTTTACATTGATGGTGTCTGTTTCTAGAACTCCGAAGTATTTATAGGCGCCATGTGCCCTTAGGGCTATCGTCTTCGTTTGCTTTGATAGTTCCATACATTCTGTCGTCTCCAGTTTTCCCTTTCTGGTAAGAAGTAGTCCGCATTTTTCAATACCAAACTCCGTTTGGATATCCTGGCTGAAGATCTTGATATTGTTTATTAGTGTGTCCAGTTCAGTTCAGTCCTTGCAAAAAGTTTCAGATCGTCATGTACATAAGGTGACTTAGTTGTTCTCTGTATTAGAGAATATATATCCGACTTGGCAATTTCTAAGGATATTGTTCAGGGACATGATGAACAGTAATGGTGATAGTGAATCGCCTTCGAAATGCCTCTTTATATGTTAATTTCTGTTGTGTGTTGTCCATTAGCTATCAGTTCCAGTCTCCATATTTTCATTGAATTTTCAATCACGTTGATGATACTGCTTTGTATTTTATTCATTTATTATTGATGAATAGCAGGGGTTCATATTTAAAGATGACGGGAGTTCATATTGAGGAAACATAAATCATGTTAATGATAAGGCATTTATTCATCTGATCGGCCGGTCGATGACGTCAGGAATTCAAACCTTAATCTACATGATCTAATGTTCTACTCTTCGCGTCTAAGGGGCTCTCCTCTCCAACTGACTCTATCTCTCCTCAACTCTCTACATAAACTGACTGACGGCTCCTCAACTAACAACTCTGTCTCCCAACAGTCTTAACTCCGAACACACAGAAACTTATATTGAGGAATCTCCTTTGTTTATGATGTCAGAAGTGTGTTCAAACGTGACTAATTTTAACGTGTTTTTTTTTAAATAGGCATCACCACTTATAAAGACGAAGAGACCACTCGAGGATAAGGGTTAAAGAGTGTACGGTAGAGTAGAGAGTAAATTCGACAATATAGTAACCGTTAGTAATGGTAAATTTGTTGACTTATATAGAACGGCTCATCAAAAACTTGTTTACATTAGACTTGAAGACAACCATATTGTAGTCAGCTGGGAAGCAGATAAACGGAAGACAATTCCATAGTCATGCAGTTCTAAGAAAGAAGCTTTGTTCATGGAATCTACGCTTAGGTTTAGGCACAGATAAAGAGTGGGGGAAACTAGTGATAGTGTTTTCTGCTCGACGGGTATTGTGAAAGTTTGGCGATGGGGGACCATGGAATGGAGCTCAGCCAAGCACCTGCCATGAAAATAACGATAAAGCAGAGACAAACTCGCAACATTTCTTCTGTGAGAAAAAGGTTGCAGGGAAGAGAAAAGGGCATCACCCGCAAGGCTAAGAAGTCTATTTTGAACGATATCAAGGCAGGATAAGTCCTTTCTTGCAGCTCCTGCCCAGATGTCCAAATACACTTCTGGCAAAGAAAAGAATCCTAAATTATAATCCAACCTATTTTAAAACGATATAATTTAACTCGCATTGTGCATTCATTTACCTGATTTTATAAATATCTACATTTCTAAAGAATGGACAATTGACTCTTTTTCCGATATAAATTATATTTAACTATTTCTAATAGAATTAACAATAGACTTCATTTTTAACATTCCATTCTCTATTATCTTTAACACTTGCCTACAGGGTTCGCTTCTAGCGTTTTCTTAATATTATTTTCACTTATCTAGTATGTCTTCTTACATATATGACAATGGACATCCCTCTTCATGTAACATCCCTTCCCTTCCTATTTTCAAAAAATGTACGCATTTTTAAATTCTAGTGCATTTTTCTCTATATCCGTACAACCACTTGGCTAACAAAGATGGAACATCATAATAAAATAAAATAAAAATAAACTTCGTTATTCAGTCCTTTCCTAACTGACTTCATAAATTTTATTTAGATCAGAATCTCTATCTGATCTCCCTGGCATCTTCCTTTTTAGGTGTAGAGTAGTATCTCCTATGATGCATATCAGCTGCTTCATCCAGTCACCTTTATGATGTAACTAGCGTCCCATTTTACCTCTTCAACAATACGTCCAAATGTGTTCTGATCCTTTCTTCCGCATAATTGTTCTACTAAGAAGAGCTTTATCTCATTTTCTAACTATTTTATTTCTTTTGGGACATCCATCAAATCTCGTTTACTTAAATCTTTGTGATTTGCTTCCAATTTTCAAGATACACATTTTCCCCACACTGATTCATTCGGATTTCCATTGCTTGGACTCCTGGAACTCGATAAAGACTTAGAAATGATCACCTTTAACTAAATAACCCTCATTCCCTGCGCCAAAGTTCCTACTTGTGCACTGAATTCTAACTATGGCTAAGATTTTTCCTTTTTTAATGAGAGCGTCTAAGATCACAAAGATATCCCAGTTATATCTTTTCTTTCTACGTACTTACGACACAGTTTACTTTTTCTTCCTTCTTATTACTCCTTGTGATTTGCCCGTGCTACTGACTCTTATATTCTTTTGGTACCCTAAGGAATTTTCGTATCCTTTCTCATGCCTGCCTTTTGAATTTATTCTGCCGAGAGTTATAATTCTTCACGAAGCCGTTTCCTGCAGCATGCTTTAAAAGCACACAGTATCGCAAGGTTCCATGTATATTTTCCTATGTAATGCTGTCCCTAGAAAGTTACTCTTCTGGCGGAAAATGTTATGGGCATAGAAAACAAAACGAAAGGAAATAATTCTTTCTTTTGGCTTTTCACTTCCGAAAAACTTTCAAAATACCCGTTTACGTAATTTTCTATTGCCCCCTCTCTAAAATTCTAACTTCTAGACCAACCATTTGTCCTAATCATCGTTTCATTTTATTTACTTATGACTTGTTTTCTTTTAAATTATGATTCATCTTCTTAATTATCGCTTTAATTTCTGATGAAAAATACAATACATAAAACGAGGGCGTGCAATAAGTAATGCCCCTGACCCACTTTCGGTTGTCTGGTCACGCTGAAATTTTGCATGTGCAATGATTTATATCCCTACAGGTTATGTAGCAAATTACAGCTCTGAACTAATTGTGGTTTCTGTTTTACAGGTGTTCAACTGAGTCAGGTGTGAAATGGAGACTGTTGAATGTCGAACAGTGATCCGGCTTTTGTATTTGAAAGGACGCACACCACAGGAGAATTTTGATGAAATGAAAGAAAATTATGCTGATAACGCCCCGTCATATGACCTTGTAAAACGCTGGCATCGTGAATTAAACATGACCGGAAGTCCGTGGAAACAGCTTCCAGACCTGGTGGCTCTCCTTCTGCCATTGATGAGGCATCTGTCCGTCAATTTGAGGCTGCCATTTTGGAAAATCGGCGCATTACTATTTGCCAACCAAATAGCTCAAGATGTCAAGATTAGTTCAGGGTCTGTGGAAACTATTATTCATGACCATTTACACATGCATAAGGTGTCTGCCAGATGGATTCCCAGGTTGCTCAAACCATTCTAAAAGCGAAAACAGGTCGAGTGCTCGAGGATGAATTTGGAGATGTGCCAAAAAGATGAGTCAAAGTTTTTCAAAAGACTGATTACACAGGATGAAACCTGGGTCTATCACTATGATCCAGAGACCAAAGTCCTGTCAATGCAGTGGAAGTACTTGAACTCACCACCTCCAAAGAAGCCTTCCGCTGGCAAGGTAATGCTCACAGTCTTCTGGAACCAGGACGGAGTAGTGATGACAGATTTCCTGGCAAAGGGTACCACAATTACAGGAGCCTATTATGCTTCACTTTTGAGAAAATTAAGGGAAGCTATCAAAATCAAGAGGTACGGCAAGATCAGCAAAATACCCTCCTTCTGCAGGACAACGCTCCGGTCCACAACTCGCATGTCGCCAGATCAGAAGCACGGGTGTATAGTTATGAAATCCTCCCTACTCTCCTGACCTTGCACCCTCTGACTTTCAGCTCTTCCCAGCCATGAAGTTGTTTTTGAAAGAAATGGTTTCCCAGATGAGGCAGCCTTGATTTCTGAAGTCACATCCTGGTTGGAGGACCAACCTGAGCTGTTTTTTTACATAGGCAACACCACATTATCAAGGCCAAGAGGCCACTCAAGGATAAAGGTTAAAGAGTGTACAGTAGAAATTGGACAATATAGTAATCATTAGTAATGAAAATTTGCTAAATTTGATAACTTATATGGAAAGGCTCATCAAGAACTTATTTACGTTAGACTTGAAGACAACCATATTGTAGTCAGCCGGAAAGCAGGAAAACGGAAGACAATTCCACAGGCGTGCAGTTCTAAGAAAGAAGCTTTGTTCATGGAATCTACGTTTAGGTTTAGGCACAGATAAAGAGTGGGGGGAATTATTGATAGTGTTTACAGCTAGACGAGTGTTTCTTGTGAAAGTTTATCGAGGGGGGACCATAGATTGAAGCTCAGTCGAACACTTTCCATGAAAATAACGATACATCAGAGACAAACTCGCAACATCTCTTCTGTGAGATAGAGGTGGCAAGGAAGAGAAAAGGACATCTCCTACGAGGCTACGAAGTCTATTTTGAACTCTATCAAGGCAGGCCAAGTCCTTTCTAGCAGCTCCTGCCCAGATGTGGCAACAGTATTCCATCCTTGGACGTACCTGCCTCTTATATAGATAGCTTTTCTACAAAAACGGTCTCCAGAGCTGCATCAAACGATGGGAGAAATGCATAACTCTGGGTGCTTCCTATTTAGAGAAAGACTAATAACTGTGCCAAGTTTCGTTGCTCTACTGATATTGGAAGTGGGTCAGGGGCATTACTTATTGCATGCCCCTCGAACAAACATTTAAACATTTTTACAATATTTGTTCAAACATCATATAACATCTTCAAAACAACATTCAACATTACATTATATTTAACTATGATCTAGACAAAAACGTCCCAGTTATAACATTTTGCTAAAGAAAAATACTTTTTTTCTGTAATCAACACCAACGATAACAAAAGTCTGTTAAGATACTGGAACACACACACAAAAATATCGTGATTCAATATTGTTCCCTTTTTTTGCCCATTTTTTTAAATAAAAAAACAACAAACAAAAACACCTGCAAAGCTGAAAAGTTCAACTATAAACACAATTTTTTTTCAATAAATATGCATTCACACACGCTGTTTTAAAAGTACATGCGACGTTGTGAAAAATATTTTGATTGACAGTCTTAATCTAACAATTTCAACGTCACAATACAATTTCAAAACAATAATGAATGCCCCCAATCTCTTTACTCGTGCGTATATACAAATGCATTCTTTTTTTAACATTATCTGTATGTGTCTTTATATTTCAAAAAATGCAATTTTATTTATCAATAAAATACGCAAAATACTCTTTACATTTTCATTTTTTTTTCGTTTCTACTACAGTTTCTTTTTCCTTTTAAGGCCTAGAATTTTTATGTGTTTTAAGGACTGTGTATTGTGACTGTTGTTCATATTTTATACTGTGAGTATGTTTTTTTATATTGTGAGTATATTTCTCTTCTCTTTTTTGTTTTCTTCTTGATTATTGTGTTTATGTGTGAATTTCGTCTAGCAGTTTGTTTTTTCTCTTTTCAAACGGCCTTAGTTGTTTTCGTGGCACTACCGGGGTTCAATTTTTATTTTTGCAGAATAAAATGATCACGGCACTCAAATAAATGATGATATTGAATAGCAGGGCGGGGGGCTCATATTTAAAGATGGCGAGAGTTCATATTGACGAAACATAAACCATGGTAATGATGAGACGTTTATACAGACTGGGATGATTCTTGGAGGTTACATATTAATATGGATTGGGAGATATATGATGCAAGTTCTTAACAAAGGTAGAGAGGAAGAGATCACTTATGATAGTGGCGCGGAGGACACATGTTACTTGGAAGGGTTGTACAAAAGTCATTAAGATTATGATAAAACACATTTTGTGCTGTTAGTATTGTCCACATAGTTTGTAAGCACGCGATAACCTATAGTTGCTGGGGACGCTTCTTTTCTCTATGTTCTTCTGTATCAGTGTGGTTCTTACTTTTTGTCATCCAATCTTTCAGGTTTGTTTCCTGTATACATATTCTGAGGTTGGTTTGGCGCTAGCCTTTCGTGTAATGTTGTGAATTTTTTACCCATATGCATTTCGTCGTGTCCTGATTCTCTCCAGTTTGCTATTTTTCCTATGATATTCTTTAGGGGTTCCTTGCTGATTTCATTCATTGTTCCTTCTTCGATTTTTTTCAACTCTTTTGTCATATTATTCAGCCGTTCGGCATTTCTTTTGTGGTCCCATCGTTCTTTCTTTATCTTACTCTAGTACAGTTTTGTTTCTGATGCGTTTGGTGGTTATATTTTCGTTTTTTTTTCCAATCACATATTAGTAGAATTAGCTTTCGTTGTTTCAAATGTCCTGTTTTGCTTGCTCTGTTCAGATTTATATCTATATCGTATCAATCCTTTCCTTTACGTCTAATCTTTGGTTACGTTCTTCATGTTTCTTGTTTAGCATTTTTCAGCTTGCAACATTTCAAAATTTTCATCTTCTTCACGTGGCTTTCTTCTTGTTTATTGTTTTTGCTTCTTTTTTATGTTTGTTGATTTGGGTTTTCTCGGTCCATCTTCTCCCGGCTGTTTTTCTGATTTGAACTTCATAATCACCGTCTTGGTGCATGCGTAAATGAAATTATTTTAGTCCATAATTGTACCTACTGTGATGTGTGGGAGGAGATTGTTTACCTTCTCTTTTTCTGTTTTTTACTTCTTCTGCCTTTTCTTTCCTTAAAGATGGGTTCTTTGTATTTTCTCCGTTCATAAATTTCATAATTTTTTGCTATTTCGTCTGTTTCATTCTCTGTTAGCTTTGTTTCATTGTTCTCGATTTCCACGTTTGTAGAGTCCAAACTTCACAGATCCTACGCTTGTGGTATTTCTACTCGTGGGACTTCCACTTGTAGTGTTTCTACACGTCCAGTTCTAGAGTAAGGTGATGCATGCTCAATATCGTCATTTATTCTTCGCCGTATTTCTGTATGTTCATGTTTTCAGAGTTAGCTTCTCTTGAGTATCAGTCTCGTTTGGACAGTTATTCTTTTTTCTGTCGTATGGCAGTTACTGGACAAGTCCCATAGCTCTTTCATTCCTTTCCAATAACCTACATATTTATATTTAGGATGGTGTCTATTAAAGCATTCTATTACAAGTCTATTCTTTTCCGTTGTCGATTTCTCCCTTCGGGTTTGTCTTTTGTGATGATTATCCTTGTGTGCTGTGTTTTGTCGGTACTATTTTGGTCCGTTAAATTAGAGATAATACTTACCTGTTCAGCATCCGTATATTTGAGTTCGTGAAATTAGAAGCGGTGCAAACATTCACATGATGACGACCGGGTCCCCTATGCCAAGGGTGCGCGTGCCAATCATGACATCTAAATCTTTCTTTTGGATCCCATGGTTTGTGTTATTTTGACATTTTTCATATTGTGGTGTTTGTGGAATCACTGGGCCCAGAGTTGTTTTACCAGTGTATAACTCTCATGTCTATGTGATGTATCGTGCATTATCACACACACATAAAATACGTGAACAGACAGGAGAAAAACGTAAAGGTGCTTATTCATATCTACTTAGTATAAGTTCGTTGCTGTTTTCCCAATTTAAGAGGATATTTGGAGATAGCTTCCTATCCCATATTTACTTAATTATTCAATTTGTAATGTAGAATCAACATGGCGCTGTTAGTCACAGTTTTAATACTTCTTTAGGATATTCTAAAAACATTGCAATTTTAAATCTTAACGCCATTCAAATACAAAAAATATTGCTTTAATAAGAACATTATTTACTGTCATGTTATTTATCATGCAGAAGTTTTTTTTTTAAATCTTATCAAGGGCAGGTAATTTGTCGGGAGTTTCTCAATTTTGTTTTTTTTTCTATTTTCCGTTTCATTATTATTATTATTATTATTATTATTATTATTATTATTATTATTATTCACTACAATTACGAGATTCATGACAGAACCACACAAATTATACTCAGAAAAGGAATACAGTTCTTTAATTCATTTCGAAAATACATAAATTATAATAAAATGAATAAATAAATTTGCTTTTTCATTGGGGTGGATTACAAACACTTGTTACGTAGGTGAATTCAGAGAAAGAACAATTAACATGTGTGAAAAATTGTGAACTTTTCCTTACTTGACTATTTCGGCAGTCCACACAAAGGAACAGTCTCGCCATTTTTGCTGTGAATTCATGGTAGTTTTAATTCTAACTGCCCCCTTGCTTTCAACCCTGACTTTCTAGCATAACCATATATAGTATGATGGTGAGAGTTCTGAGTATTTTTAGCAGAGTTGTGGTTGAACAGATACTCGAGTTTTGGAAAGAGGTATTATTGAAGGTAAAGGATCTTTTCTAAGACACTTTTATTAACAACAACAACAACAACAACAACATTCATGACAGAACCTTACTAATTATTCTCAGAAAGAAATACATTTCTCGTTTCATTTAGAAAATACATAAATAAATACAGTTGCTTTTTCCTTTTTTTTGGGGGGGAATTGAGAACAAAACTTATTACGTTGTTTAATTCAGAAAAAGAACACTTAACATACATGAAAAAAACAAAAACAAAAAAACAGAGAGAGTGGCGCGGAAATCACGGTTGGTGAAAAGGAACGAGTTAAACCACCAACTTCCTGTTTACAACCCGACTGGCGTACGGATAGTATAACTGAAATGCTCTCCAAAAACAAAGTAGCAGTTAATGGAATCCTACGTCACATCTCAGATACTGAGAGTTTTCTTGCAAGTAGAGAAAGGCGAGGTTGATGAAATTCCTGAAGAAAGAACCTATATGGCAGTCATGGAGCGAACGAAAACGCCCGGCGTGGTCGGCAGGCTATGAAGACTAATTATTGATCTTAAATATCAGGGGTGTGTGATTAAAAAGTAGCACAAAACTGATTTTGTTCAACGTGCCGTCCGTTTCAGGAACAGGATGAGGAAAGAAAAAAGGATAATGGCCGCGCCTGCTATTCATGGACTGGCGGTCAGGGAGGTAACGAGATTTGTAGGAAATATGCAAATGATATGCAGTCAGTTTTTCCAATAAAAAGTCTGCGTGTCAGAGAGAGCGTGTCTCCGTGGCAAAATTAAGTTTTGACAGATGTGTGGTGGGGTTTGACACCGTGAATTGCGAGAGGGAGAACGTAACAGTTGGAAATTGTTTCTTTTGACACATTGGCAGAAGGGAGTTCTGTCAGATGTGAGCTGGATTTTGATAACGAGAATTGCGGTTGGGAATTCTTTCTTTAGAATTCACCAAAATATTTAACTGCAAAATTAATATATAATTTAGAGGCCTCAGACTGTATCGAATAAATAGAAGTACATCAGCTCCAGTACTTTCCACCTGCTGATAGGACATCATTTTGAGAGTTGCGCAACGATTCGGACCCCTTTAAATAATACGGATAACACCTATTTAGTTGAAAACGTGTATATGTGACAAAGTAGTGTATAGAAATTAAAATAATTCAGACATTTTTCTTCACTTATTATTTATGCAAAATTTTCGACCGAGAGCGCAGTATTAACTTCCTCTCCCGTTGTAAGAAACCCTCTTAATGGCAAAATATTTGGGCGCAAATAAAAGATAGAAAGGTGGGCGAGGAAGATCAACGACAGTTTTTTTTTAATTTAAAAAAAGAGCGATTTCTTTTAGTGAAAGACAGAGAGAAAATAACAGAGACACATATAGAGAGACAGGAAGACAGAGAACAAACAGGGGAGAAAAGATGTGTGCGTGTTTCTGTGTGGGTGTATGTGTTTATGTTTGTGTGTGTGTGTGTGTGTGTGTGTGTGTGTGTGCGAATGGTCACCTCCCGCTTCTGTCAATTCATATGACTCAGGTTTATCTTATTTCTAACTAAACATACGAGTTTAATTAAAATTGTCTTCCAGAATTATCTATTATATACACCTTAAACGTTAGTTTATGTGTTTGTGTGAGTGTGAATGTCCGCTAAAAACTTTTGTCAGCCGCATCAGACCGGTGCGATCTGAACGCATAATATGTGCAAATTAGGAAGAAAAAAAAAAATTTATTTTGTGGTGGTAAACTGGAAAATTACTTGCAAGGAGGCCAAAATTTTCGCAGGCCACGCACACCTAGTAAACTTAAAGTATGTTTAAAACGTTATTCTTAAGTCGTAACTTGTTGTGGTCCGGTAAGGAGAGCGTTTGCCAGTAACGTATTCCCCTTCTTTATCGTTTCAAGTTCGACCTGCCTACCCTGGATTATTTTTTACGGGGTCGCACGGGCAATCGCTGCTATTTTGATGGAATGATAAGTGGTTTTGATTAATTTATTTTTGGGGGTGTGGTTGGAGAGGGGGTCCAGCTCACGCGGTGGTGGAGAATTTGTCACCTGCCTCTTCCGTTTTTTTTCTGCGTGTTGCTCAATGTCGTTAGTATAGCAGCTATGTCCACTCGAACGGCGCCGGGTGTCCATGTGACGTGTGATAATTAATGGTCATATTTTAAGAAAATTTAATGACATTTATTGTTTCATATTATACTACTTTATGAATTATTATAAATATCGACTAAACCATTGCAAGTATAGATATATAAAAAAAAACAGTAAAATTACAATCAATAAAGGCTATTTAACACGAAGGTCTTAAAATTCTACAAACATTCGAATGTATACATGTTTATGACCGTATTATATATATATATATATATATATATATATATATATATATATATATATATATATATATATACCGTATTTCAAAATATTGGTTATACATACATGGACAAATAGAAACGTACAAACTTATGAGAAATATAGTATAAGAGATATTTATATACAAGATTGACATTTCCTGCGGTTTTTAACTTTTAAATTCAGGTAAATATATCTTATACTATAATATATCTCTGCTCAAGAAAAAAAATACTTATCGAACAAAGCAACATTAGAATCAACGTTTTTTATTTTTTTGTAAACAAAACACAAGTATATTATGCTAGTAACGGAAAATCTTGCGTTTTTGTGGTGATGAAGTTGCTGAAGACGTTTCTGATGTCGTTTAGATTTTTTAAGTATTTCTCAAGCAGAAAGTTGTCGAGATGCTTAAAAATGTGGTAGCCGGTAAGTGAGAGGTCTGAAGAGTATGGCGGGGGAGGCAGATTTTATAGCCCACTTCGATCAATATTTGTAGAGTCCGTTTAGCAATGAGCTGTCGGGCATTGCCCTGGAGGAGCATTGGGTATTTTCTCTTGGCTAATGCGGGGTGTTATTGTCTAACATGCTGACACATTTCATCCATCTGTTGACAGTGCTACTCCGCCGTAATAGTTTCGCCTGCATACAAAAAAAAAAAAACTGTAATGAATAAGACGTAAACCACCAAACAGTCATCATGACCTTCTTTTGGTACAACTCTCTGGCGGTGAGTGTTGTGCAGCTTCGTTTGCGTATAACCACTAAGCTGAGTGTAGCCGGTTGTCGTAAGGAACACGCGTATCATCGATAAACATGTCGTTCTTGTTACCTCCAAGAAGGAAACATGACACTTCATAACGGAGTTTTCATATGCGTTGCTTAATTCGTGATCATCCATTTGCCAAGTTTTTTTTTGTCTTTCCCATCTCTCCTAAATGGTTGGAAATCGTCGTATAATTTACGTCTAATTCAGAAGCAAGTTCTCAAACAATTGTCCGTGGATTGTGTGACAAAGGCTCTTAAGTTACACTTATCAACATCCGATTGCCGATCGTGTTTCTTCGCGATACATTCAGCAGTCACGCGAGATAGCCTAGTGGAAGAAGGTTTGCACTTCTTACCATTGTGATCCGATTTCGGACCTCACAAGATTCAAACGTCAGTATATATATATATATATATATATATATATATATATATATATATATATATATATATATATATATATATATTGTTGCTAATGACGACAATAGTGATGATGGTGATACATCTCACAATTTTTTGGAATAAACAAATACAGTCCTGGTTAAAATCATAAGACCACTTAAAAAAGTAAGCGTTTACGCATATTATCGAACTTTTAATCAAACAAATGGTTGAAAACATTGCCAAACGGGAAAATATGATGGAATAAATAATGAAATCTGCTTCATTCGAAATCTTAACCCTTATCTAATAATTATTTAAAAAAAAAACAAACATCGTCACCTGGTCAAAATTATAAGACTAATCGGCTAGTTTTGAGGAAATGAATACGAAAAGATTTTTATGTTACTAAAAGCTACTTGTTAGTGGATAAAAAAAAACCCACCTTATTAAATTATAAATGGCAAAAGGGAAACCATTATCAGAGTTTGTGAGAGGAAGGATCTTTGAGCTTAATAGGGGTGGACTCTCTCATAGATCCATTGCAAACGAAGTGAATCGTAGCAAAACGGTCTTCACAATTTTTTAAAGAAATCAATATGGGCACAAAAAGAGTCCAGGTCCAGGTCGACCAAAAAAATAACCCCATCACTGGATCGCTGTATCAGAAGAAGTTAAAAAAAAACAAACTCCAGTTTGATCTCAAGTCGATTGCAAAGCCAAACAGCAGCAGAATGTAGTCCTAAAACCACCAAAAGGCATCCAAAATTGAAGGATTTCAATCATTTAAAGCGACTGCAGAAACCACATCTTCTTGAACAGCACAAAACTAACCGACTTAAATATTCCGACAAATACCAGACTTGGGGTGAAGAGAAGTGAGAAAATATAATTTTCTCCGATGAGAAAAAGTTTAATCTAGATGGTCCAGATGGATTTCAACACTATTGGCATGATAAAAGGTTTCGAATGAAGAAGATTTAATTTTTTGTCCATCATATTTTCCCTTTTGGCAATGGTTTCAACCATTTGTTTGATTAAAAATTCGATAATATGTGTAAACGCTTACTTTCTTAAGTGGTTTTATGATTTAAACCAGGACTGTATATCAGACGAAAACAGAATTCATCAGGCTTACGTTGTAAATGGCTCGAAATTTTTTTAAAAGAAAATTTATTTAGAACACTCACGTTGTTGCTGATGACGACGATGATGATGCATCCCACAGACAATTTTAAAAATGAATACACAAATATATGTATATGTATATAAAGAGAGGGAAAGAGATAAAAACGGGTTTTAGTTGGAGGCGGCGAACTTTTAATTAAAATTAATCGCAGAAAATATTTGTATTAAACAAACGTGGTTCAATTCAAAGATTAATATTGATGCTTATAATTTCAATACAATCTCAAGCATATGACCGAGACTCGCACTTACGTTGGGTTATCAATTCTCACAAACTCTACGCAGTAAATCAAGTTGTTGTTCGTCAATTACGCGTCAAGGCTTGTTGTCCAAGTGGTCTACCGTGCCTGGTTCATTAGCGTAGACATATGATTTCACATATGCGAAAAAATAATCTATTCAGTTAAATCGTAGATGCAGCCACCTGACAGATTAAGTTCATGAACTATTCGTTAATTTTATGTTCTAGTCAAATAATCCAATTTTTTTCTTTCTTATTAATCGCTAATCGAACCTGAACTCAAAATAACTGAACGTTTCACTATTGTCGATTAAAAAAATATAGCCGTCGATTTAAGTTTCGCAACATCTAAAACACCCTATATATATACATACACATAAATACATACATATATGTGTGTGTGCGTACGTGCGTGCATGCATACATATATGTGTGTGTGTGCGTGCGTGCATACATATGTGTGTTTTATTCAGCAGCGAGTTATCTATAGTAACGGAATGTGAATAGATGCCTTAGCACATAGAGAATACGATCAGAATGACATGATAATATCGATAAAATATATGCTCAAAGAAAGTTGGACAAGAACCTACGTGATAATCTCTATGAATACATCGCGTTTTTCCTGCAAGCGAGACGACCATGCCACAAAGCGTGAAAACACATGATTATGACCCAGCGAAATATCTATGACATGGCTAATATAGTAGAGAATATAAAATGGCGTTGTTCGGGAAGGAAGCGAGATGAATACAGTGATCGAGGAATTGCTAAGCAGAATTTCCACTGAAGAGTAAACGACGCAATCTTTCTATAAAATATGTTAGGACATTGTATGTAAAAGACCGGAAATGGCTTAGTAAAAGACCTCAGGAAGATTCGCAATTTTGATTCGATGAATATGGACACGAAAAGTAGTCACAATAATAATTTATGTGCGTATAATAAAAAAGATGTAGGTAAGCGTCAATCTAACAAGCATCAATCTTCTCTCAATATATATATATATATATATATATATATATATATATATATATATATATGAAATTTATTTATACAAACATTGATGGCTACATATGTGCATACATGTTTCTGTAATCACCCGCGTTGGGGGATTACGTCTTCAGGCCAAGAATTATCGTCGAGAACTGATATTTCAAACAAAAACATTTTCTTATTTCGTTTACAAAGTTAGAATGTAACATGGGTAGCGGTTATAAGCTGGGGGAGGGGAAAAGTGATTTTTTTGAAGATAATAAACATCTTTTCTATTTCCCTTTTTTATATTTACTTTTTTTTAAGTTCATCTATCCCAGCTTTTGATTTTTATAGACCAAGGTACTTGAGAATGTAGCATTTTTGTCTTGCGGTCTGTAAATTAAAGACATTTACATGGGCATTAAGTACTGACCGGTGCCCCCCCCCCCACACACACACTAGAAGCAAACATACGCTTTATCTATACTCAAGAGTGTTGTATTTTACTCACACACACTCACATACACGCACTGGAAACAGGCCATAACTATATCGACACAGGAATAAAATTAAAATTCCAAATTAAAATAAATTAAATAAATAAATAAAACAAAACAAACCAAAAACAAAAATAAAATAAAACAAAACAAAAAACAAACAAACAAACCAAAAACAAAAATAAAACGCCGAAAATTATCAAACTCCTCGCGCCTCGCGCATATATATATATATATATATATATATATACCCACACCTTGATACAACCGCGCCTATATACACATACACACATATACACATACATAGACACATGATGCTCATATACAGTTATAATATGTTTACATCTCTACCTACATACACAGTTATATCAATGCATGGGCGCTCAAACACAGATATCCATGTACACACCTGGATACCATACAGCATGACTGTTATTATATCCAAACTAATATTAATCCCCCTTACAATCCTTATAATAATAATTCTTATAATATTGATCATACTAATGACACCACCAATACCAATAATAAGACTGGCGATTGGGAACCCCAAAGCCTGTGGACACCAACCGGACAGACGTCCCAACAAAAACAGATACATACATACATATATATATATATATATATATATATATATATATATATATATGTATATATATATATATGCACACGCACATACTGTATACACATACATACACTTATACATATGTATACATATACACACATATATATACATACACATACACATAAAAACATATATATAAACACACACACACACACATATATATATATATATATATATATATATATATATATATATATATATATATAACACATCCACACACACGTGCACACCAGTATACACACTCCAGTCACCACGGGCGTATACATGTATATATACCCATACACCCATACATTTTTGTAATATACATTATTACAATCATCGTATAAGAGACAGCTTATTTTAATAGTTCGGATATATATTTAAATATATTGTATTTAAGAATTCAGGTGATAAGTCATCTCTCTCTCAGTACAGACCAATAAGTCTCCCGTGTGTTATGAGTAAGTTGCTGGAATCCATATTAAATAGAGAAATAGTCAACAACCCTCAGTAGGAATAACCTTCTTAGTGACACACAATATGGTTTCCCCTCTGCAAGATCTACCGCAGATATGCTGACGGTTATATCCCACAGGATTAGTGAATCTCTTGACAAAGGCTTCATTTCTAGGGCAATTGCTCTTGACATATCAAAGGCCTTCGACAAGGTATGACATACGGGTCTACTTCACAAGATCTCCAGCTACGGTATAACTGGAAATGTTTTCTCAATCATTAAATCATTTCACTACGATAGGCTTATAAGAGTAGTGGTAGATGGACAAAAATCGGAGGCCTGCAATATAAATGCTGGAGTCCCTCAGGGGTCAATCCTGGGCCCAACTCTCTTCCTGATCTACATAAATGACCTCCCTAAACACATACTTAAATCATTCGTTGACATCTCTGCTGATGACACAACCATCTACGGCAACACATCAAAGGCTGTAAATAACAAAGTTCTCTCTGATTCTCTCTCCTCTGATCTCGAGCGCGAGGTTCAGTGGGGGAAGTTGTGGCTGGTTACCTTTTTTTATTTTTTTTTATTACATTTTCACCCCAAACAAGGCACATTGCCACTTTGGTGTAGGGGGCTACTATCATGGGAAACATCTACTGGGGTACTATGTAGGGATTTGGGCAGCGATATCTTGGTTCACGTTGTACTTGAACTTATGCATGTCACTACAGTTGGGGAAGCAGTGACCTGGAATGGAATTCCAAAGTCTAGCAGTTCTGGGGAAGAAACTACTGAAGTAGAAAGATCTTTTACATCTAGGGATCTCTACAGTGTGAGGGTGGGATTTTGCAGCTTGTCGGGTCTCTCGAGGGTGTTTACGTCGTGGGGGCACAAGTGCTTGCAGTTCATCAGAGCATTCACCATTATAATACTTGTAGAACAGGCAGAGGGATGCAACGTTTCGACGATGGGACAGAGGCTGAAGCTTAGATGCCAGTTTAGGGCCTATCAGATTTGCGACTCTCTTTTGAACCCTGTCAAGGAGCGAGAGACTAGTAGCCGATGCACCAGCCCAAATATGACAGCAATACTCCATACATGGGCGAATAGTGGCCTTGTAGAGGTACAGGATACTTTCGGGTGTTAGAAGTTTTCTAGCACGGTAGAGAGAGCCCACCTTCCTCGCAGCGACCCTGGCAATGCTCTCGATGTAATTGTTCCAGCTCATGTTTCCTGTTAACGTTAGGCCAAGGAGCTTGAGAGACGTACTCTCAGATAAAGAGTCGTTGGCCATTGCTATAGGTGGTAGAGAAGGTTTCTTGTAATTATTGAAGGAAACCAGTTTTTTCTTGGCGGCATTGAACGTGACCATCCATTGTTGTCCCCATACCACTACTGATTGGAGGTCATCCTCTAGTGTTTCTGCCATTACTTTGGATATATGTTCATTTGTTTTCCTGTCGTGCCTGCTATAGAGTGTGGTGTCATCAGCATATATACCCATCTCAGAGGCAATTTTGTATGGGAGGTCATTTATGAATATCAGGAAGAGCAGAGGTCCAAGGATAGATCTCTGGGGCACTCCCGCATTAATATCATATTGTTTAGATGTACGACCGTCGAGGACAACCTGGATTTTTCTCTTATCTAAGAAGGATTTAATTATGTTAAGTATTCTACCAGTGATACCGTAAGATCTAATCTTCCTGAGGAGACCCTCATGCCATACCCTGTCAAAAGCCTTGGATATATCTAGAGCTACCGCTCTGCCCTCTCCCGCTTTGTCCAGTGAATGGTATATGCGTTCAGAGATTACAGTGAGGATGTCTGCCGTGGAACGGGCTTGTCTAAATCCATATTGTTGGTCGGTCAGAAGTTTAGCATCTGTAAGGTGCTGGACTAGAGCATGGTTAATTAAGGTCTCAAATATTTTGGCAAAAAGTGGGAGGAGGCTAATAGGGCGATAATTTGATGGGTCAGTTCTTTCGCCAGAATTCTTGAATACTGGTACCACAGAAGCAGTTTTCCAACAGCCCGGAAAGCAAGATTCATTAAGGCATTTGATGTAGAGTTTGGAGAGAACTGGAGCTACTTCGGCTGAGCACTTTTTTAATAGCACAGCTGGGATGAGGTCGGGTCCACATGCTTTTGAAGTGTCAAGGTTTTTTATGATAGCATGCACCTGAGCAGGGGTGATTATTAGATCGTCAAGCGTGGCGTCTGTCCGCATAGGAAATTGAGGTAGGGGGTGGTTTAGAGGGTCCAGTGTGGAGTTTGAGGCAAACCGACTGGCAAGCATGTTAGCCTTTTCGGTTGCTGAGCAAAGAACCTCGTTATTGTTGGTTAGTGGAGGAATTGTTGATTGCCCATTATTTACTACACTGTTGTAGATTTTCCAGAAGTCACGAGTTCCTAGTTTTTGTGCTTCGATGCGTTTTTTAGTGATTTCAGTAAATTCCCTCTTAGCTGTCGCTATTTCTTTCTTAACGTTACTTCTAGCTTCTATGTACCTCTGTCTGTTTGAACTGGACTTATGTCGGTTAAACCTGCGGAATGCATGCTGCCTTTGGGCAATGGCAGTTGCGCAAGTCGAAGTAAACCATTGGGGAGAGTGGGGCTTGCTATAGAATTTCCGCATGGGAACATGCGCTTCGATTGCAGTTTTGAACCATTCAGTGGTCTCGGTTGCACACCGTTCAGCAGGAAGAGAAAAAATATTTCCCCATGGGGCGTCTCTGATTAGATCTCTGATGGCTTCCCAGTGAGCATTCTTATAATATCTCGTTGTTTTTAGCACTGGCTCTTCAGTTTTGGGTCTAGAGTTTAGGGTGATTTCAACCATTATCACCGCATGATCAGCGTTCCCAAGTGGGCTGTCGGGTTTCGTTACACAGTCATCAGGAACTGTGGTCAAAAACAGATCTAATAGTGATGCGTGTTGTTCTTCCTGATCAGGGAAGCGGGTTGGAAAAGTAACAATTTGCGATAGGGAGTGAGATACAGAGAAGCTATGCGTGGCATTGCCTGCTGCATCTGTGTAAGTAGAGAATCCAAGCCAGTTTTTATGATGAACATTAAAGTCACTAAATACATGTACTTGGGCGCTAGTGTCGAAGGAGAGTGCTGTGTCTATGATGTCAGATACTTTGTTTATTATGGTGCAGTCTTGGGTCGAGGGAGAGTGGTAGAGAAAGGAAAAGTAGCTAATGTTGTGTTGCATGATTAGTCTAAAGCACATAAAGGCTTGATCATCCGTTTCTAGGTTTGTTTCTCTAGTCAAGGGAAGGGTATTACGAATGTAAACTCCAAGTCCGTGCATATGTCTGTCAGAGTCCTTACGGCAGAGTGGGAGATATCCAGGCATGGTAAAGTAGTTAGAGGGGATGGAGGAGTGTAGGTTAGTCTCACTTAGTGCTAAGATTCCGGGGTGTTTGTTAGGAGAAATGTTTCAACATCAGCTAAATTAGTTCTAAGCCCAGGATATTTGTGAATGCAAGCCTCAAAGGAGGAAGCAAGTTGGATTTGTTTGACCCTAAGCCTGGTTTAAGCTTATTTTTATATTGTACTGTCATCATTTTTTAACGAGTTTCAGTAAGGTTAGGGGAAGCCGAGCAGGGAGTTATGCAGAATATCACATGCACCACAAGTAGACCATCAGCTGACCCTTAATCAACTAGGACTGTGGCCCCAGGAAAGCCCACCGGGGATGAGTGCAGGGTCCCTTTCCATGCGCACCATGGCACTGCAAACATCCCGATATTATACAACTGTTGATGGAGCAGCCGCTCTAAGCGCTACCAAAGAGTTAGGGCTCCTGTACTACCAGTCGGAAACAGCAGCCAGTAACTGTCAATCCGGTACCCTCAACCCATCAGAGGAAGGTCAACCCAATCTAATTGCTCAGGCATATATGGTACTCAAGCATTCTCAAGTGCCCAGCTTTAGGGGTGGGGTGTGTCGGGAGTGGGGGAAACGGCGTTCATTGCCCTAGACAAGAAACAAGATCTACCAATGGGTGTTTCTGTCGAATCACTGTGATAGTATGTCTGCGCCTGACTAATAGGCAAAGAAGGAGTATGGAAGCCGGGCGATAGGCAGGACCTATCTACCCCTTAAGCAATTTAGGTTTGCAAACCGGTAATTTGTTTGAGTCACCAGCTCTAGGAAGGTTTTCGTCCAAGACTGAAGAAGCCTCCCTCCTCTTTGGTTTAGTTTCAGAGTTTTCCGTCTCCTAGACGGATGATCTGGAAAGATCTCCTGGGTCCGTCACTACGGAGTGGTGTTTCTGCGACCCCGCGTGGTTAGTTAATGTTATTGGGTTAGTTTGTAGAGGTTATATATCTGCTAAATAGTTACACTCCTCAAAGTGAATTAGGGGCATTGTAATTTCATTGTTACTGGATAAAGGGGTTGAGTAGAGTTCATGCAGTGTAAGCAACTATGATTGTAAGGAGGCTTGTTCGGAGGAGATAATGTGGGTTGAGGCTTTCTCTTATATATATATATATATATATATATATATATATATATATATATATATATATATATATATATATATATACAGTTTTTATTATTTTTCTTTATTTTTATTATTTTTTTATTCATGTGAGCTTGGGCCTAGTATAACATTAAAGTGTGAGTAGGTGTTAAGAATTGAACTAAGAGTTGTGCCCAAACTATATTTTAGATGACAGCAGGGCATGAGATGCGAGTGCAATATAGTACGGATAAAACAGTATGTTTTGAGTCATGTGTAATTTGGAAAATAGATATATGGGCTGGTTTTAGTAGGTGCGAATAAAGTTGAAAGGTACAAAGTGAGTTTATATTATTGAGAGAAGATGTTTTCAGCTTTCAAGTAAGAGTTATGGACATTTAGCATAGCAAGGAGCGTTGGTTCAGTTTCGTATTAGCGTTGCAAAGCTATCTAAGAGGAGACATAGTTGTGTAAGGCAGTGCGGTGTGCTTTGCTTCCGAGTACATACTTTGGCTGTTAAATACCAACTGGAATAGGACTGAACTCCAATGCATGTCTAAAGGGTAGAATTGTATAGATGTGTAGTGATGACTAAGCAGTTAGCATGTGAGGGTTAGGGGCTGGAAGTTAAAGATTCCAGTACAAAACGATGTTAAATGTAGGAGTTAAGTGGCGGTTTGGTGGGAAGGAGCATATTGTTAGCCTTCAAAAGACAGGGGTTATTAATTTACAGGAAACATATCTACATTAGGATTTAGAGTGGCAGGTAAGTTTTTTTTTTTTTTTTTTTTGCGCATGCAGGTTAGACAGGTCTTGGAGGTAAAACGTATATTGGGATTTCGTAGCTAGCAGTTGAGTGTTTGTTCCAGTTACAAGAACTAGTTCATGGCGGATCGGAAATTCATATTTTGTATTTATAGGCAGACACTAAGGTCACGCACAGAGCATAGCATCCACTCAGGAAGAATAGCTCTAGTATCACAGCTAAGATACCGCATATTTAGGTTACGAATAGTGAGTTAAAATTGGGCGGCACTTTTTTTTTAATGCATCCAAAACCAAACTCCTATCCTTACACCATCAACGCTCTGATCCTCATCTGGCATCAATTGAAATGGATTGCTCCCGTCTGGGTGAGGCCCCGTGTTTTGACAAGCTTCTGGGTTTGACCTTTACTTCTTATCTGAAATGGAACACGTACATCAAGTCTGTTGCCAAGGTCGCTGGAAAGATGGTGGGATCCTTCTACCGCTCCAGAAGATATCTCACTACTGATGCAATTCTCTTCCTATATAAAAGCCAAGTACGTCCAAGGACGGAATACTGTTGCCATATCTGGGCAGTAGCTGCTAAAAACAGCCTATCCTGCCTTGACAGAGTACAAAATAGACTTCGTGGCTTAGTGGGGGATGCCCTTTTCTCTACCCTGCAACCTCTCTCCCACAGAAGAGACGTTCCGAGCCTATCCTTGTTTTATCGTTATTTCCATGGCAGGTGCTCATCTGAACTCCAATCTCTGGTCCCTCCTCGCCAATCTTTCACGAAAAACACCCGTCTAGCTGAATCCACTGTGAAAAATTTCCCCCACTCTATATCTGTGCCTAAATGAAAACGCGGATTCGATGAACAAAGCTTCTTTCTTAGAACTGCACGCCTGTGGAACTCTGTTCCGTCTGGCTACTTCCCACCGGACTACAACTTGGATGTGTTCAAGTCCAATGTTAACAAATTCCTAATGAACCCCCCTTAAGTAAACACTTCATCAAATCTCCACACTAACGTAATGTACTTGCAATAACCCTTATCCCTGATTTGCTTCCGGGCCTTGATAAGTGGTGATCCCTGTGTAATATATATATATATATATATATGCATATATATACATATATATATACATATAGATTTATATACACACATATATGTAAACACACATATATATATATATATATATATATACACATACATACAGATCCATACATAAATACACTTATGCATACATATTTACACAAAATACAGACATATATATGTACACTGCCACCAAATGATACATCAAAAATTGAAATAGAAATGAACTCATTCACTACATAATTCTCCTTTCTATCCAACCCGACACGCAAAGTTATATTACCCTGCCCCACCCGCTTGTTATTTTTTCATAAGTTGTACGTTTTTTGTACTACGTAAATATTTATACTACGTAAAATATATAGTGAATTCAGCTTAAAGTCCATAGGCCTATCCTCATATTTAGTAAGCACTCCTTCGAGGGTTACACAGATATACATACGATATATAACGATATAAAATAATATGTAACATATGACAAAATCAGAGTATTTAGGTTATATAAACGGAGTATAAAGGCTTGTATATTGTGGTACTTACTTTCATCTTTATTCATTCCCCCTATTTCTTTATTTCCTGTTCTTCTCTTTCACTTTTCACTCTTACTTTTTTAATCTATTTATTCATTATTCTTTATTTATTTCATTTATTCTACTTTATTTCATTCATTCATTTATTTATTTTTATTTATTTATTTATTTTTTATCTTTCTTTCCCTTTATGTTTTCTTTCTTTCTTTCTTTTTTTTCAACCGACGTATATATACATACAGATCATAAACACATACATGTCCACACCCAAACATATCCACATGCATACATTATTACGAGGTTCACCTAAACAATCTATTACTCGCATGGTTCAAACATACTTTCATACAGGTATTTATTTAGGTTGGTAATATTATAACTGCTTGAGAAAGTAGAATATTAATCGGCTCATCTAATCCATAGGGGTATGATCATAGTTAAGATCGCACAAGTATATTTGAACCAAGCGAGTAATAAATTGTTTAGGTGAACCTCGTAATAATGTATGCATGTGGTATAATATGCGCTAACATTCCTTCTATTCCATTGTGATCTATTTCTTCTATTTTATCTTATTGTTTTGTCGATCGATCTAATGTTTAATGGACCTTGTGCTATTGGCTGGGTCACTAACTGCCATTTAAATCCTCTCAGTATATCTTTAAAGATCACCACATTTACAAACATGATCAGTTGTCATTATCCCTTAACTTAGCATTTTTAAAGAATTCACTGTGTAGTTTCTTTGCAAAAAATTCTTTCCAACTCTTTTTTTTTAGCCTCTTACTCTTTTTTTAACCTGGATCTTAGTCTACTCCCTCTTTTCACTTCACGAGTTTAGTTGTTTTCAGATGTATATTTAATTAGATTTCCCGCCTCTATATTCATCATGTATTCAAAATTAAGAAGGCCTCGACTATTTTCTTTTATAGTTGAGTATAATCGATCTCCATTTCTTTTCTTGGGAAAACCTTGTGAATTGTAAGGATTTTTCGTGTTTTTCGTCTAAACATTTTAATTTATTTAGATTCCTGTCAAGTATACAAGGGACATATAGAATGATAGCCATTTTTCTGGCAATAAAAGCATGTAGAGGTGTGATTTTAGAAAAACGCTCAACCTACTGAGACTTGATTTTTCATTTCTATGTTCATAATTTTATCAGCTTCCAGTATCCTTTAATATTTGTACACGCTTTCGCTGTCTAATCTGTTGCTGGAGGTACAGTTCTTTTTCTTTTACTACTACTACTACTACTACTACTACTACTAATACTACTACTACTACTACTACTTATTCTTCTTCTTATGATTATTATAATTAATTCTATATACGGCATAATCAGGTTGACACACCGGTTGTCGCCAGCTCATCGAAGTTAAGCAACGATGAGTCCAGTCAGAACAACAGAGTAGACCATTTAGGAATGTATCCCGTCTGGTAGAAGATATTTTCAGGTTTGTATGTGAATTCTACTGTCGGCTGTGTCTTCTGGCAGCCATTGCGCCGACTGAGATAACTGCTGTGTTATTATGTGTGGTGGTTTCTGCCAAAAACTTTCACACATATAAACAAAACATCTGGATAGATTTCCGAACAACTAAGTTTTTGTGGATGTACATCATACACGAGAATCACCTGTATTATTATTATTATTATTATTATTATTATTATTATTATTATTATTGTTGTTGTTGTTGTTGTTGTTGCTGTTTTTTTTGTTTTTTTTACTTTGATCCCTATTATGGTTCCTTAACCATGATTGTTTTGGGCTCAAATTAATTTAGTAAGTTAGATACATGTCCAAGAAAGCTATATCTAAAATTTGAATTTTTTATACCCAAAATTGGCGGAGGAGTTTGATAGATTTGTCAAAGGTCAAATCGTTGAACTTTGACCCCTTAACAGCCAAATTTCTGGCCAAAAACGGATTACAAATTTTTTCCCAAATCTCAGTACGCTGTATATCAAATTTCGAGTTATTGCGTACGCAGACAGACAGACAGACAGACACACTCACGGACAGACAGACACTTTCACCTTTATAGATATATAAATTATTATTATTATTACTATTATTATTATTATTATTATTATTGTTGTTGTTGTTGTTGTTTTTGTCCTCTTTCGATAATGATTTATTATTATCATTATGGTGTTTTCAATTTTATAATTGTATTTCGTTTCACTATATGTTTTTCTTTCTCTTTTTCGTTATGATGCAGTTTGTTTATTTTTAATTAACTTATTTACATATCCATTCTCAATAAGAAGATATTTTCCCATGTTATTTCGAATAATGTTTTTCTTTTCCAAATTAATCTTTTATAATTTCCTGAAAACCTTGTTGATATAAAAGCAACCAATTTCTCCGAGAATATTACTTAAAGCATAAAAGTAAAACATTAAGAGTTTTCCTCATTTTACGAGAACATTACTTAACTTTAATATCTCCCGTTTGAAATATACAATCAAAACAAATCAAAACAAATCCTCTAATTTATACACCTTTGCAATGAAAACTGTTTAAATATTTTCTAAGATGCAACAAACACGATGGTAAAACAAGAACAAAGTTAGGAAATCTTATCCTTTGTAGCATTAAATAGAGCTGTAAATTTGTGCAGCGGTTCAATAACCGTGCTTATGGAAGGACACTTGCTTTATCAATCATTCAGCGTTAATATTGGACGTGGAGCTTATATTTACAATTACCTTTGATATTGTATACGTCAAAAGAAAGAAAATACTTTTAAGTCTTTAATGTACAGAAGAAATGCACGCGGTTTAGAAGGGAAAATGTTCAAAGTAAAATGAAGTTTATAGAGACTTGCACACATCATCATCATCATCATCATCATCATCATCATCATCATCATCATCATCATCATCATCATCAGCATCACCATCATCATCATCATCATCATCATCATCATCATCATCATCATCATCCTTCTCCTCCGACAGTCTAATTCTTCTTCACCGGAATCAACGTGGCATAGTCAGAGCCACTTAACTATCAAGTTTGTGGCGAGAATCTGGAAATAATCAACACCAGGATGTTTCGTCGTCTGAGCCATCCCTGCTTCTCACATGGCAAGCAAAGACATTTTTAGCACAGAACCGAAAATCAGTGGAATGAAAATGGCAACTTTTTCTTTGCCATTTCTTTATATGTTCTAGGCCGCACTTACCTCGACAATGTATTAGAAACTTATTTCGGTGTCACAGTTAAATACCTGCAGTCCTGATGTTTTACAAATCGCTGTAATTCATTCAGAGGACTTCATGTAGAACAGACAATCTTAATACATCACAGAAACAGATATGTTTGATTAATCATTGTCATTTTTGTCATATTATTCATAGCCGTTATCATGATCATCACCATGTTCATCATCATCGCTTATTCATTTATATTCTTTCAATTCTGATCGCAAATTAATTTCCTTTATCGAAATAGCACTTCACCATTGAGTTCCCGCTGATAACGGCCATGAGAAATATTGTCTCTGATTGTAATTTACGTTATACTGGATTCCAGCATTCGCCATTGCATAGCTCATGGGGTCTGCATGGTTGTTTTGTTTTGTTTTTTTCGATTTCTTTCTTATTATAATTTAATAAGGAAGTATTTGATACTGGGGTGGCTGTCAGCTACATTTAGATTCATATATTTTTGCATTAATTATATCCCATCTATTTCTATTTGGTCGCCATTAGTTGGTTTGTGAGTGATTCACAGCATTAAACAAAGTCCCTTCTTCCTCCTCTCCTTTTTATTCCTTTTTTCTTATTCCGTCTTTTGCTTCTCGATGTTGTTATTATTATTATTATTATTATCATTATTGTTATTATTATTATTATTATTATTATTATTATTATTATTATTATTATTCACTAACTAGAAATTTGGACACAGATTATCAGCAAAAAAAATATTTGGATAACAAATTTAGGTGTTCCTAAGTACTCATATTTCGAGTTTTCTCCACCTCTTTCGATAAGACTAGCAAATGAATTTGGGTTATCGCAAGAGACTTTTACCATTGATTTCTCGTTAGCAGCGTCTATTAGTCTTAACTGGAATTTGGCAGTAAGTCTCCTGAATATCCTAGTCCTCTTTTCACTTATTCAGCGGAGGTCTGGCTAGTGTCTTCTCTCCTCCAGCTTTCTATCCTCCATGGCTCACACTTATTTGGTGTGGCGCTAGTATGAAAGAAAGACAAAAGGGCGTGGAATGCAAAATCGCAGGGATGTTTACTTACAATTACACAGTATCAGCTCTCTGATTCAATGTGATGTTCCTTTGTGTTTTTCATTTGTAGCAACTGATGGATATCAGACTTGTGCCTGAAAATCATGTGTGTTAGCCTCCGCATTCAAGGATTTTTTTTTTAATATTGAACCCGTTTTCATTATTGTTATCCTTTGGATCTTCTCAGCCATCAGTGTTTTTCCAACCTCTGAAATCGTTTTTTTTACTTCCTTCGTCTTCTATATCTCTTTGAGCTGTTTGGCCAGTAATATGTATTTGCTCCGCTTTTCTGTCACACTGTAGTCTTCTGGAACAGGAATGTTTACAATCTGACAGTTTTCCTTCTTGTTAACTATTAAGACATATATTCTTCTTTCTTCGATTAGATTATTTGTTTGTATATTCATGTAAAATTGAATTTTTTAACTTTCATTTTAAAGTATTGCTGCCAGTTGGTGTTTAAACTATTCTTATGTTCAAAATGTAGTTGTCTGCATAATTATCAATGCACTGTCTTCCCTACTTTATCGTTTCTATTTTTATATCTTTCTGGGCTAGTTTGGTTCGGTCGTTTATTATATGGTTTATTGTTTAGTCTCCTTTTCTACAGTATCTTCATTTGCTGTTTTCTTGCGTCTTGTCGATTCTTGTATTGATGTGATTGGGTGTAATTTCGTTATCTTGTGCGGCTTTTATAAATGAATCACGTTCACTGTTTCGTTTTCCTTTTTGTAGCTATATCCAAGTGTTTTCGTTAGTCGTATATTTTGTCATCATTATGGATCGTTCATGTAGCTGCTCCTTTTCCCACTTTTCTTTTCTCGTCTTATTTGTCGTGTATGTTCCTTTATTGTTAGATTATTAAGTGTCTCCTGTATGCGGTCATTATTATTTTGGGTTCTGCATTATATATTTTTCTATTTCTTTTTTTTACATAGGCATCACCATTTATCAAGAGCAAAATGCCACTTGAGGATAAAGAGTAAAGAGTGTACAGTAGAAATTGGGCAATATAGTAATCGATACTAATGGAAACTCGGTAAATTTATTAACTTAAGTGCAACGGCTCGTCTAAAACTTGTTTACGTTGGACATGAAGACGAATATATTGTAGTCAGCTGGAAAGCAAGAAAATGAAAGACGGTTCCACAGGCATGCAGTTCTAAGAAAGAAGCTGTTGCAAAGAAAAAAAAGTGTACACAAAACCTCAGTTCACTGCAGCAGCATCGTCGTTGTCGTCTGTCAGTACTTTCCGTAGACTCGCTTTTACCTCTGTCTCATCTGCTCCAATGACCTGTTTTTTTTTTTATAAAAGACAGAGTGCTCCAAATGTGCATATTAGCATATGTGCGCGAGAGCACACAAGATTCTGCGAGACTGCATTGTTATATAAGGCTGCAGGCGCCATCTTGGACCCTTTTAAATATCATTAGGCTGCGTTGGCAAAGCGCACACCGAGGCCTTTAAGAGATAACCTGCGTTCCCACAATTTTCGCCACATCATGAAATCTATGTTTAGGTTAAGGCACAGATAAAATTGGGGGAAATTATTGATAGTGTTTTCATCTAGTCGAGTGTTTCTTATGAAAGTTTTGCGAGGGGGACAATAGATTGGAGCTCAGTCGAACACTTTTCATGAAAATAACGCTAAAGCAAAGACAAACTGACAACATCTTTTGCAGGGGGAAAAAGGACATCTCCTACGAGTGTTACATGATAAGGGCTGTCCTCCTTTCATGTAAGTATAACAATAGAGAGATTAGTTAAAATGAAAATAAAACGAGAGAAAGCAGAAATCGAACCCTGGAATAAGTTTTAAGGAACAATAGGTTTAAATGGAATGTCCAGTAAATTGTTAATTCTGATGAAATAAATAATAAATAAACTATTCAATTGTTAGAAAGAATCTGGATAATAAAATATGGGTTAAATAAATTAGATATGTAGGTTGAATTCCTTTGTAAAAACATCAAAGAAAAAATAGGTTATTGGGAAATCATAATGTCGGAAAAACGTGCAAAGTCGCGCATGTTGAAACACGTGAATTTTGCTCACGTGGCCGGGATGCATGGATTTCTCAATATAGGAAGTGAGAGTTAGGGTCAGGAGACAGTCAGTGAGAAACTCAGAGAGGGTCTGGGAATTCGAACGTCTAGGAAGCGAGACGATCACTTTGAAACTAAAATGTGAAGCTTTGAATTCTTGATGAGGAAACCTCGGCCAGTCGTGACGAAATAAATTCATCATGTGTTTTGTAATAAAGCTCATCTTTGTGTTTGTGATTCTTACAAAAAGGTAAAGTGAAAATTGTATTATATATCTGTGTTATAAAATGTCATTACATACACGTCTCGACATCTCATGTCTACACACTGTCTGAACAGTGAACACTATCTCATCATACTAAGAGCTTCACAGAGCAACACATCTATTAACCTAAGGAATGAACATTTAATATATAAGAATCTTTATAAACTAACAATCTCTCTGAGTCTTTCAACATCCCTCTTAATAAATCTCTTACAAGAACATCTCTCTCTCTCTCTCTCTCTCCAAGATAAGCATCTCTCTCTAAGACTCTCTCTTTTAATGAAACCCCTATATGTAACATATACATATTTTGGTGTACGTGACTAGTCCAATCATGCAAGGGTGGGTTAAAAAAAAAGAAACTGGCGTTACCACGAAAAGAAAAAAACATAACGTTTACTAGACGATCACAGAATGCGAAAAGAAAAAGAAACACAACGTTTTAAGAGGGTCCAAGATAATTAAAAAAATAAATAAATAATACCACGGAAAAAAATTACACGATCACAGAAATGCGAACAAAAAAAAGAACAAAAAAATTGAACACACACGCACACAGAGAAAAAAAGATACAAGAAATATAAAAAAAAAGAAAAAAAGATAAGGCCGATATGCCGTAAAAGAAATCCGTTGTAATAAATAAATAGTAGTAAACACAAGTCACCGTGCATAATTCATGTAAATGAATTCTTTTGTTTATGTAAGCACATACACACAACAAAATAAATGTGTCAAAATGTTTTGCGGGTCAAAGAAGTTTGTTTAAAAATCAAGTGTCAATCATGTAACAATGTGTGTCGAAGTCCGATGTACTTTTAAAAACTTGTGTTATTAAAAAATAAATAAATAAATAAATAAATAAAATAAAATAAACTATAGAAAAAAGAAAGATGCAGAATGAAATCAAATTTATGCACTGTAATAATTTTCGGCTTTTTGGTATTATTTAATTGTTCTGGTCTTTGAAAAAGGGACAAATTTTTGTTTTGTGTCAACGGACTTTTGAAATGTATAATGTAACGAATTTTTATTATTTTTTTTATGTTTTGTTGCAAATGTTAATGTATTAAGGTATTTTCTTTTGAAAATGTGTTTTAAACAATATTGTAAATTTATACTTAATGTAAATGTTATTGATTTTCACAGCAAGAATTCATAGTTATCAGTAAATATACATTAGATTTAAACAATCTAGGAGAAAATAAAACTAGTTAAGACGTATGGTTGGCTTACAGATTCAGTTAGAATTTTAGAAGGGGGACAAGAATTAAAATTACGTAAACGGGTATTTAGAGAGTTTCTAGATGTGATAAGCCGTAAGAAAGATGTTTTTTTTGCATTTGGTTTTGTTTTGTTTTTGTTTTTTTTTTAGAGATCCTAAAAAATTTTCTCCAAGAAAAGTGACTTGGTAGGGATTGATAAGCACAAGATGTGCCCCTATACGAAAAAATTGGGAACCTGGTTAATTAAGTGCTTAAAATAGGCTGGATGCACGTAACGACTCCAAGCAAGTAGTAAGACTTGGCTTAATTAAATAACAGGCCTTGGAAAGAATACGAAAATTCTTAAGGGGACCAGTAAGCCGATAATAGGTAGTCCCGAGGCAATCACATATAGCTTAATGAAGTAAGAGACAGACAAAAATATGCCGTAGATTACGTAAGAAAGATATAACCTTGTATTTTTTTTAGAGACGCATGAATGTGGGATATATTTGCTGGATCTTGGAGGCTCTGGTGAGAGGAAAGAAAAATCACAAAAAAGTCGGGCAATTAGATAGAATTTAGGCGCAATTAAGGTGTTGGGCGCGAAAGGTGTTAGTTAGTTAGGGGTGATATTTCTAAATCCTCGTCGAAGTTTCAGGAATCCAAGCAAGGAAATCCGAGTGAATCCGTATGAGAGAAAAAAAGTATATCTTAAACTTCTGAAGCCAACCACAAAGATTTAAGTATATGAGCTTTGGTATGTCCCGTATAAGATAGTTATTGAAAAAAAAACAAAGCCATACTTGATAACACTAACCATGCGTAAAGAGAGATCAGAACACTTTTGGGACGAAGGGAGTCGTCTATTTCGAGGGAGGTGGAAAATCTCTAGTCTGCGGCATATGGGTGGCTGATGTGAAACATAGGTGAATACCCTACACCCAAAAAGTAAATGCCAAAAAGATCAGAAAGGTTCTGATCTTATAAAAATAAATAATTGTGAAGTCGGCCGTGGAGGGCTGACTGAAAGAGATTTTTTTGTTTGTTTTTTTAGCCTGATCTTTCAAGCCGTGTGGTTGTGTAGATGTAAAAATAAAAAAAATGTACTAAATTTAAAAATGCATACATTTTTTTTGTGAAATATGGAAGGGAGGTATGTTACATGATAAGGGCTGTCCCCCTTTCATGTAAGTATAAAAATAGAGAGATTAGTTAAAATGAAAATAAAACGAGAGAAAGGAGAAATCGAAACCTGGACATAAGTTTTAAAGAACAATAGGTTTTAATGGAATACCAAGTAAATTGCTAATTCTGATGAAATAAATAATAAATAAACTATTCAATTGTTAGAAAGAATCTGGATAATAAAATATGGGTTAAATAAATTAGATATGTAGGTTGAATTCCTTTGTAAAAACATCAAAGAAAAAATAGGTTATTGGGAAATCATAATGTCGGAAAAACGTGCAAAGTCGCGCATGTTGAAACACGTGAATTTTGCTCACGTGGCCGGGATGCATGGATTTCTCAATATAGGAAGTGAGAGTTAGGGTCAGGAGACAGTCAGTGAGAAACTCAGAGAGGGTCTGGGAATTCGAACGTCTAGGAAGCGAGACGATCACTTTGAAACTAAAATGTGAAGCTTTGAATTCTTGATGAGGAAACCTCGGCCAGTCGTGACGAAATAAATTCATCATGTGTTTTGTAATAAAGCTCATCTTTGTGTTTGTGATTCTTACAAAAAGGTAAAGTGAAAATTGTATTATATATCTGTGTTATAAAATGTCATTACATACACGTCTCGACATCTCATGTCTACACAATGTCTGAACAGTGAACACTATCTCATCATTCAAAGAGCTTCACATAGCAACCCATCTATTAACCTAATGAATGAACATTTAATATATAAGAATCTTTATAAACGAACAATCTCTCTGAGTCTTTCAACATTCCTCTTAATAAATCTCTCTTACAAGAACATCTCTCTCACTAAGATACATCATCACTTATAATAAGACTCTTTTAATGAAAGCACTATATGTAACACGAGGCTACTAAGTCTATTTTGAACTCTATCAAGGAAGGATAAGTCCTTTCTAGCAGCTCCTACCCAGATGTGGCAACAGTACTCCATCCTTGGACACACCTGGCTCTTATATAGATAGAGAATTGCATCAGTGAGATATTTACTGGATCGATAGAAGGATCCCACTCTTGTTCCAGCGGCCTTGGCAACGGATTTGATGTATACGTTCCATTTCAGATCAGGAGTAATGGTCAAGGCGAGAAGCTTGTCAAAACATTAGACCTCCCCAAGATTAGGGCCATTCATTTTACTTGGTGCCAGATGGGGATAGTCTATCATACAAACCCGCCCTCTTTCTCTGCCTATCTTTTTTATATAGACTTGCTCGGTATAATGCTTTCAGCTTAGTGCATTTTTCATAGTCAGAGGTTTCCTGTTTTTTTTTTTTAATTTTCGAGATGCCTAAGTTCTTCTTTTATCTAGCCTATCTGCGGCCCAGAGTATGTTACTAATAATGTTACTCATGTGTCTATACAATTAATTTATTATTATTATTGTTATTATTATTATTACTTTATTTAATACTTTTTTTTAATATAATGTGTACGCTTATTTAAAAACCCTGTTCTGTATTCTTCATTAAATAAAAACCATCCCAGTCGCTTTTTAATTTATTTATATGCCGTTTTTAAATGTAGAGTGCGTTATGCTCTTTTGTTCCCTAAACAGTAAATGAAGCATACAAATTATGTATCTCAAATACTTACGCCATAATCTCATTAACATATTATTAATCATCGAATATATTTATTCGCATAGAGTGTGTTCTGCCAGGTTTTCTCCTATCATTACTAAATCAAATGTGATTCAAAATAGTCACTTTTATATCTACAATGGATATTTGCAAACTAACTCGTATTGTTTGCATTTTTCGGACTACTGTTCTCAACTTTAGTTTATTTTTTACAACCTTTCGGCCGATGAAACCTTTGACCGTCTTTAGCTTTATCTTTTCGAACTTGCGAATGTTTTTGTCAAAATCAGAAATTTGCACAGATTTTCGAACGAAAACCTTTGTTTTTCGCCAGCGATGAATTGGTCTCGGTCCCAAGTAATTAACAATATTACAATATCATAAGTATCGCCTGTACCGGGATTGAGCTGTCAACTTCCTGAAGCGAACCACTTACAACAGCATTTTACTAAAGACTTTAATCAAAAGTTCACGTGTAAATTGTAACATTGCTAAAATCTATTTAATTTTCCAGAAATACAATTTTACTACTAATTACTACATGTTTGATGCTGTAGTCGATTTCAACGTATAAGCTCCGGAACAATAACTAAGTTGTTAGGAAATCCACACAGAGTTTGTTTTATATTGAATAAGGTTATGTGTAGAAACAACCACACCTGTTAGTACAGCTGCTTATCTGAGTCAGTGCAATCAGTATCACAAGACAGCAGACAGTAGAACTCAGGTTGTACATCAAAGTTTTCCTTCTCCTAAATGCATGTCTTAACCAAGAGTGAAGATACATCTCTCCCAGTAGATTAAACGCTCTTCCGGATATGAACGTTATGATCATCTATCTATCTATCTATCTATATATATATATTCTTGTGGAGGTTTGATCGAATAATATGTTTTCGGAGTGTTAAGTCGCTCCTAAATACTGTCCAGTATTACATATACTTTAACTTTTTTCCGTCAAGCCGTTTATAATTGTGATGAGTTGTCGTATTTTGTCGTTTATGTTTTGGTCCTGATTTTTTTATATCTGGTGTCATGCTTTCTGGATGGTTGTTCAGGCAGAGTTTTTCTGAAATTGCTCATCCTCACTTAATACTTTTAGTACATATCGTTTTTCTCGGTGTTGAAAGCGATGGAAAATATTAGCTTTATTTTCCATGAATAGTAGGAGTTAACGTTCACATATTGTCGAGTTTAAGTTTGCTTTTGATATACAGATGATTTAAATACTCTTTAGTGGTCTGTTTCAAAATTACATTTTATGAAATCAGAGAAGGAATATAAAAACACACGTTTGAACACAGCAATCTATATGTTAATAATACATCGATTGACTCGATATTTTCAAAATAAGAAATATTTGAACTGCTAATATGACAGGGTATAGACAATTTACACAGAAAAGAAAACGTATAATCTGAAATAATAAACATATATTATTATAATATATTATTACAGCCTATTTATTATAAATACACCAACACACACACATATATATTTCTGAGATTTGCTTCAAAAGTAACGTCTCCTAAGTTTTGTAACTGAAACAGTTGGTTGGTTGTTTTTGTTTTACGGCATATCAACCCTTTTCAGGTCATTTAATGCCGAATCCAGTGATTTTGAAGAATTTTTTTTTAATCGACATGTTTGTTTTTCAAGTCAGTTTCTATTTAATCCATATTTGGGACCCAAACAGGTACTACCACTCCGGGCCAGAGTGGGCCTGGGAGCAATGGCAATTAATGGCTCCACACTCACCAAAGTCCGCAAGCAGGGGCATTGCCATCGGATATAGTTTAAGGTTATATCCAGGACCACTCAAACATTGAAGAACAAAGTACAAATGAATGGTACCATTAAACGAGAGAATAGTTGTGCTTTACGTTTTTACATATTCGCCATAATTTTCAATGCAATATTGTTTTTTTCTTAAACAGCGGTACATTTTTGAAAACTAAATATTTTTTATTGATTCGGCGAAAAACTTATTTATCTTAGTTTTGAATTTTGCTTTAAATAGTAACATATTGTTTACTTTTTACAGAGAGGCACACTTAATCATCTGAGCATAGCAGAATATTAAAAGATATTAAAATTACATCTGTCCGAGGAAACCAAGAGATCTCACATTTGATGAAACGATAGCACAGTTATCGGGCATTTTTGGTGAGTCAACATCTTTATTTAATATCTGTTGCAATTGTTATAAACTATAATAAAGCTACAGACGATTGTTTTTCAAATATGCCGCGATTGTTAATCTACAAAGCAACAATTTTCGACTGAAATCATTGAGAGAGAATCAATTAAAATGCCTCATTTTTATCGCAGGGTTACAATCTCCAGAAGAGGCATACATTCGCACACGTCTACTGTCTATGGTTGAAAATGACAAAGAAATAACGGTACAAATTCTAACTACAGAAAGTCAAAGACTAATCAATCTAAAACGATACACAACAATGGTACAACAATACAGCCCATCAGTTTCTAACAAGATCTAATCAGTTAAGAAATCCCCGGCTGGAAATGGAAAGAAGCCGCCAACATCATGTTTTCCAAATGGAGAGATGCACTACGCTCATTTATGTTTATTGAAAAGGGACACGTGTCAACACTGTTCATGTCGTGAACACAAGAACGGATCTTGTGGTAAGAAGAACCGCCACACTTTCAGGATGAATACTGCACAGCGAAGATGTGAACACCACAGAAACACGCCTAGACGTTTCCAGAAAGCCAAACCGAATTCAATTTTTGCCACTTTCCACGTGACTTTTGAAGCCCGGAGGAAATATATACTTGTTAAGATAAACAAGCCAGTGAACCTTCAGTTGAATACCGCTTCAGATACCTCAATGCTAAAGAAAAATTTATACAAGGTCACATAGTACATCGTTCTGATGACGTAATATATGATGTGGATGCACAATTATCAATTTCGGTCAGACATGCAAACTAACTGAATCGCTCATATCTGCCAAATAGACAATCAAATAACACGAGCAATCTATTAAATAGTTATTGGACATATTTGAATTACTTGAAAGTGTTCAATAACAAGCAGTAAATAAAGAAAGTCTGAGAAGTAAGATCAAACCCGAAGGACATAACTAAGGTGCAAACCAACCAACTCTACAAATAGACCCACACTAACAAACACGATATTTCAACGGGGAGGTGTTATAGCGATCAAAAGAGGGAATAACTCTTATATAGAAACTAAGACTTATCGTCCTTTTATAGATGTTAAAGAAAATCTGGAGAGTTCACAGGGAGAAATGTGAAAAATACGGCGGCTAACATATGCATATCTTTCTATAAATATTTTTTTCTGTCGTGAATAAATTGTATTTAACTTACAATCAGCTTGTCTACTTATCACTCGGATATTCCATTAATCCGAGAAACCATGTCTCCGGATGGCAGGGAGTATTTTTTTATAATAGAGATTAACTATTTCATCAGAAGCGAGATAAGTTCTAAACCGTTAAAATCATAATCATATTAAGGCGACGTTGAAAACGGACTTGATGTATGTGTTCTGTTTCAGTCCCAGACGTTTATCAAAGCACAGTGCTTCCTCAAGAATAGATGCATTAATTTCTAATAAATCCAGGTGGGGGCCATTGTGCTTCTGATTGATAGAGAGAAGCTTACTTTTGTATGCATTAACACTAATGAACTACCTTTTTTCCTCATTGCACAAGGTACTCCCTGATTCAAGAAAATATCAAATAGAACGTGGTCATTGCCTGCTTTTAAAGTTTTGCCATAGACATTAGAGTAATTTCCATAAATCTCTTCGACTTGTAAGAGAATGTGATTTAGGATATTTTGGATAAAAATCATGAAGAGTTTTAGGCCGAAAATAGAACCTTGACTGACGCCAGCCTTGATGCTATGTACTTTGGCGACTCTACTCTTATATACGTATCAGACAAAATGGAGTGTTGTTAGGACATTTCAAGATGTTCTCCATCTGGGACATAAGTAGAGTTTTATGCCATACCCTACCAAAAACCTTTGATATGTCAAGAACACTTGATCTAGAAACGAAACCATCGTTACGCTGATTCTGTGCGATATAGCAGTTAGCACATCCGCTGTAATTCTCATAGGATAGAAACTATATCGCCTATTACGGAGTAGATTGTTTTTACTGAGGTAGTTGACTATTACAGATTCAAGCGAATTACTCTTTTGTCTCCAATCAGAAATGATTCCTATTGTTAATGGGAATTGTTAACTCTTATCTCTTTTACTTGATAGGAATAAATGAACTGCATCTGTTACAAGAAAAGGCTTTCCCCTTTTCATGTAAATAAGAAGAGTGTTAGAGAGGTGAAAATGAAATTAGGATAAGCCGAGACTCGAACCATGTATGCAAGGTTAAGGATGTAAATGTAAGAATTTAGTCTGTTGTTAAAATATATTAGAATAGTTAGAATATTGTTTATATCGTAAAAAGAATTGATTGTTCATTCTGTTTTGAATCGGAATGTTAAAAAGGTCAGCAAAAAATGAACAATACAAATTAAAAATATATTGTTAAAAAATAAGTTAGAGTCATATGCTGTGAGTTCTTTCGTTATCAAAAGCGTGTGTCACTGTGAATTGGCCATGTTTGGAAACACACTACTGACGTTTTTTTTTTCATAGTGATCACCACTTATCAAGGCCCGGAAGCCACTCAGGGATAAGGGTTATTGCAAGTATATTACGTTAGTGTGGAGATTTGATGAAGTGTCTACTTAAGGGGGCGGCTCATTAGGAATTTGTTAACATTGGACTTGAACACATCCAAGTTGTAGTCCGGTGGGAAGCAGGCAGACGGAACAGAGTTCCACAGGCGTGCAGTTCTAAAAAAGAAGCTTTGTTCATTGACTCCGCGTTTTGATTTAGGCACAGATATAGAGTGGGGGAAAATTTTCACAGTGGATTCAGCTAGACGGGTGATTTTCGTGAAAGATTGGCGAGGGGGGACCAGAGATTGGAGTTCAGACGAGCGCCTGCCATGGAAATAACGATAAAACAAGGATAGGCTCGCAACGTCTCTTCTGTGGGAGAGAGGTTGCAGGGTAGAGAAAAGGGCATCACCCACTAAGCCACGAAATCTATTTTGTACTCTGTCAAGGCAGGATAGGCTGTTTTTAGCAGCTCCTGCCCAGATATGGCAACAGTATTCCATCCTTGGACGTACTTGGCTTTTATATAGATAGAGAATTGCATCAGTAGTGAGATATCTTCTGGAGCGGTAGAATGATCCCACCATCTTTCCAGCGACCTTGGCAACAGACTTGATGTACGTGTTCCATTTCAGATCAGGAGTAAAGGTCAAACTCAGAAGCTTGTTAAAACACGGGGATTCATCCAGACGAGAGCCATCCATCACAATTGATGCCAGATGGGGATCAGAGCGTTGATGATGTAAGGATAGGAGTTTGGTTTTGGTCATAACGAAGGGGATTCTCAATATAGTAGCTAAGAATCAGTGGTCAGCTGACACTTTGGAAGCGAAGGATAGAAGATTAACCATGTAGATACAAGTGAATTCCTGCCGTCATCAGCATTCGACTGGTCCAATGAATGAAGAATCATCATTGTATTTTTGTTGCCATGTGTCATCTTTCCACGTTCAAAAGGTAATGTGTTAATTATGTTATAATGACTATTGTGTAACCCTTCGTGGATTATGCATCTCCCCTCCTCTGTGTTAAGAACTTGTATACATCTCCAGTCAGTTTTTATATGAAGTCCCCAAGAAATAAAAGAACTGTATAAATGTCTGCTCTCCCTCATCATCTGCATTCGTGTATTATATGGCCCCAATATGAATGCTGTCATACCTCCTTAACATGTAACTCTATGCAACAGATCTTCGTATTCATAAAATAATATAGACAATTGCTTTACATATTTGATTCTAGATCCTTCCTAATAACCATTGAAAATGTGCGTCTTGATAGAACTGGAAGATGCTATTGCTATAGTTACTTCTTTTCAAGTAGAGTAGCTTCATCGATATGACTGATCAACAGAATGATAGGATATTTATTTATCTATTGTTATTTACAAAGCACATGTTATAAAGTATACTAATTATTCTGTCACCTTTATATGCATTTGCTAATGCTATCACTGTATTTACTGATATTTAGTGATTTTCTATTTATTGATAATACATCTAGTTAATAACATTTCTGATTTTTAGTGGTATGTTCAAGAATAGATTTGCTGTATGTTAAAAGTTTACGTAAATGTAAGCTGGAAAAAATAGGAGCGGGGACCATTATATTTGCGCACATCCAGACAAACAAGCGTACACGCACACGCACACGCACACACACACATACACATACACACACATATATGCAGAGAGAGAGAGAGAGAGAGAGAGAGAGAAAGAGAGGCGGAATGAGAAGTAGAGAATTATAGGTAAATAGATATGTGTTTGCATGTGTGTACGTTTATGTATGTGTGAAACGATTTTAAATTAGACTCCGTACTGTCAGTATTTTATTATCTCGAACAGAATACACTATACATATTAATCATTTTATTCCAATATACGTTCTTTCACTTCTTAGGGTCACTCGTTATTTGCAAACATTTGTTGCGCAATATTCTCTGAATTTAACACTTTCGCGACGTCGAGTAATGTTCGCGCGGAAACCAATAAATTCAAACCGCAGTTTTAATTTGTGAACTCTGCCATCGACTAATGCAAACACTGGCTGTTATTTATTTACCGAGCAATGTGTCACTGACAGTTTTATTGCTCTGTGCCCAGCCGTAGTTCTTAAATCAAGTCGTAACGTCTGGTAATGTTCTGCACCAAGATAATTTAAATTCGATACGGAGGTGGTTTGCAGATGAGGATATCAGTTGGAGACAGTGTGTCCCCTCGAAACCTTTTCTGTCCTATTTCTGAGCGTAATAATATCGAGGGATGCTGAAAGTGTGCTCCACATTTCTTCCATCTTTTACACTATATATTACAAAAACGGCATTTAAAATCAAAATTGCTCTTATAAATTAGAAACATCTTTTAGCATTTATTAATCGGGGTTCTGTAATTTTTCATGTCTTTTTTCAATTCTAACTGGAAAAAAGCAAACGGCAAAGTCAGTCATACGGTACAAAATCAAAGGCTAAAAGTAAATGGACTTCTTGTTTTACTAAATTACAATAGTTTTTACCGCGAATCAAAATCTCGTGTATCTCTGTATATTAGTCGTCTTTATGTAACTTCAATTCATGCATATTTGATTATTTTTTTTTACGTTTTGATCCTTTACCTATAGAAATCCAAATCAAAATAATGAAATTTACGAGGAAACGAGATTTATAAAATCTTATTACATTTTTATAATCATCTTATTAGAAATGCATCCTATTATTTTAATTGGGGACACTGGACTTATTTCTTGTAGAACATTTGGTTAATGTTACTTATAGGACGTCTAATTACGTAATAATATAAAAAAAAAGATCAGAAAAGATATCGGTATTTATCAATTTCATTAACTTAGAATCGTTAGCTGCTCGTAGGCATCTTCTGGCAGGTTATGTGAGTAGATGGAAAACGCCAAATCGATTATTCAAACAGATTACTTTTATATTATATTACACATTTGTCTAATCATTTTAGTTACTTCATCAAATCATTGATCAATTTATAAAGCATGGCAAACATTGCAAACAGAAAAGAATTTTCACCACGTTATCCCAACGTGCCATCCGCATTACGCTTTGTTAAGAATGGCTTTCAAAATAGAATATATACCTCAAATGATCACAATATTCAGCCACATATAGAACTAGAAATACTAAAAATAGACACTGCCTTAAAATAAGGTAATGGTCAATAAAAGAGAGTTAAGCAAATAAGAAAGGATATATTTTTGAACACTTAAACTTTGGAATGATCGAATCTCTTGCTGTACAAACAGCAAAATGATCATTGCAGGTTTAGAAAAGAAACCTTTTTTATCACATTTAATGTATTTGTTATATTTAGAGACAACTGATAAAAACTAATATGACAAGTGATAATCATGTTGCAAGCATTTGTATGATGAGAAAATGCATTAATTCATTCATGTTCCATACGAAAATATATCCAGTTCATTATATTAGCTTATATATGTTTATCTAAATGATAACTAATACTTATTACACACAAAGAATTCAAATCTAAACCGGTTAAATTGTAATAATTAATCTTTATTTGTGAACGAACCACTCTCTTTAACTTTACAATATGTTTAAATGCCAGCACTCCCACCCCCTTTAGTTAATTTAATATTATAACACATTTAGCTTAAATAACGTTATTAATATTTACGTCGCTTACAAAATCTCAGAGTGTGCACAAAAAGAAATAAAGGAATAGTAATTAAGTGATGAAGTAATACCAAAAAAAACCACATCTTTTAACTCGCTTCATTCAAGTTGACTTGCATGAAAACTGATATAATCGCATCTCGCATGACGTATAAAGAAGATGCTAAATTGTATCAGATAAATCCTAGTTCTATCTAGTTAATTTACTTCGTGAATACATTCAGTATTCTTTATTATATAGTAACAAGTCACTGTTTTTCAAAGCACAGATATCGCTAGGGAGTAAATGTGCATATGTTATAGACTGCTAATACAATATTTCTACAATGCTTTCTCCTTTATCGGTATGTTTTACCTTGATGAAAAGTAATAAACACAAATGCTCTTTGTCATATTTTCATTAAAATTGTTTTGTTCTTACTAATTAAAAGAATAGATATGCAAATTCTGTTTCTTGTTACGTGATTTTGCACGTGTTCTTTTTCTTTAAAATGTCGAGTTCTTTCTCTCTTGCTTGAGTAGCTGTGAATTCTGTTCAATAAAGACTTGGAAAGAGGTTTTGTTTTACGTCTTCATTTACTTACAACAGTACAATTTATTCAACAAAATTTTATTTCTCTCATGGAGAAGACCATTTGTCTGGATACATTTGCCGTATCCTCGGCAGACCCCCAGGCTAGAAAGCTTTAGAGATTGTGGTATCGTAACTTTAATTACTATTTATCAATTATTGCTTCGTTAAACCCTGATAATCTCGATGTTCTTTATTTAAACATCGGTCCAACCGTTGCTGACGTTATCGAGGGTTGTTCAGGATTTGAACACGTTGTCGAATTACTGCACAGTGTTTACGACAAATCTCTAAGCGTTATACATGTAGGCATCTGCTTTCAACACGTCTGCAACAAGAAAACGAGTCTGTCGACCGATATCTTCAGGTCTTGAATCGACTTTCTGCTGACTGTTACTTTAAAGACATTACTGCTACTACTTACCGGGATGAATCCGTCCGTGATGCATTTATAGGTGGTCTCTGGTCCTCAGGATAACGTACTAGACTACTTGAAACTGATATGCTAACTCTCAAAAAGGCTACTCAATGTGCTAGCGCCTTAGAACAAGCTCGCTTTCCTGCTGAATTATACCCGATTGGAGCAGCCGCTGCTGCTACTACTAATTCTATTAGAACTAACAATGTGTCTACTGATCCTGAGGAGGAGGCGATTATTACTAAAATTTCTGATTCTATTGGTTCTCGTATGAAGTGTGACTCTGTACAGTTTCTTGCTGCCCTTCTGCTCATGGCAAGTGTTACAACTGCGGAGGGATACGTCACTTTAAGGATGATCGCCGTCATTACCCTGCCCGCGATAAGGTATGTCGAAACTGTGGTAAACTCGGTCAAATTTCTCCATAGTTTGCCGTTCTACTATGCCGATGCCTTCACATTCTACTTCTGCTATTATGGTAGCCCATGCTAAAGGTGGTGATAGGTGCCCTTCCATTACTAAAATTGTTGAATTAAAAGGGGGAAAAAATTAACTCCCCTCGTAGACACCGGCAGTTCTGAAAACTTTATCAGTACTCGTATTGTTAAAACAATGAAGCTGCCTACTTCAAAACGTAATTCTGTAATTTCCATTGCATCATCCGCCGTTTCCCTCAAACTATCGAACGGAGAACATTTCCTTCAATGGTTGCGAGTATAAAGAAACTGATTTTGCAGTGCTGTCTGATTCCTGTATGGATATTATACTCGGAGTGCATTTTTTAAAACTACATCAGGGTATCACTATTTTTTTGGTGGACCTCAGGATATTCTAAAATTCTGTGTCCTAAGCAAGATCAGTTGTGCCCCTGTGAAATCGTTTCGAAGCTTACTCCCTGATTGCAAACTTATTGCTACTAAATCCCGAAATTCACGTGCGGAGGATGCTCGATTAATTGAAAAGGAAATTCTACAACTGCTTGAGGATTATGTAATTGAAACAAGTTAGTCACCATGGCGTGCTCGAATTGTTGTGACTTCGTCGCCTAATAAAAAGAAACTATTAGTAGTTGATTTCTCCCAAACTATTAATCGTTTCACCTTACTTGATGCATAGCCTTTGTCTCGGATTAAGGATCTCGTGAACCAAATAGCCCAATATCGCATATATAGTACAATTGACGTATCCAAAGCGTATTACCAGATCGAAATTTGTCCGGAAGATCGGCCCTACACAGCCTTTCAAGCTGGAAATCGTTTAGACCAATTCAAACGAATACCTATAGGGTTCACTAATGGAGGTCCTGCTGTTCAACGATTTATGAATTGATTTTCTTTCATTTTTGACAACGCATTATCTGGAACTTTTTCATATATTGATATTACTTCAGGAAGAACATGATGTTAATTTGGAATGTTATAAAATATGTCTCGACATATAACCTCGAAATCAACCGAGAAAAATCAAAGTTTTCACTTCATTCCATCCATTTGCTTGGGTATAAAATTTGTAACAGGACAATGCAACCAGATCCTGAGCGTTTGAAACCTCTATTACAAATGTCTTCTTGCAATTCAGATTCGTTAAAGAAGTGTATTAGAATGTTTTCGTACTACACTAAATGGATACCTAAGTATTCATACAGAATTCGTCCACTGGTCGAAAATAAACAAATTCGCATGCCTCCTATAGTTATCAATTCCTTTGAAAAACTTAGGTAGGACGTTGCCGAATCGTCTGTAAAAGTTATTGGTGATGAATTGCCGTTTGCTATTGAAAACGATGCATCAGAAAAGACTGTCGGATGCACGCTCTTACAGGCTGAGATAGCTCTAGCGTTCTTTTTTCGATCGCTGAACCCATCTGAAATACGACTTCACATAGTCGAGAAAGAGGGTTATGCCATAGTTGAGTGCGTCCGAAAATGGAGGGTTCTACTTGCTGGGAAGCACCTTACTATTGTAACAGACCAGCAAGCCGCAATCTTTTATGTTTAAACCTGCTAACCAAGGAAAATTAAAAATAATAAAATTATGCGGTGGAAAATGGAACTTCTCCAGTTTTCATACGACATAAGACACTGTCCCGGAAGTGAAAACATCGTTGCCGATGCATTATCAAGAGTATGTGGTGCTGCTGCTTCTTCCTTTGAGGAACTAAAGTCACTACACAATTCATTAAAACATCATGGATTACAGCGATTTGGCATTTTGTAAGGTCACGAAATATGTGTAGTGACATCTGAATGTACGACTTGTGGCAAAATTAAACGTCAATACACTGATCCGTTCTACTGCTTCCTTTCAGCGCCTCTCCATAGACTACAAAGAACCTGTCCCGGTATCTTCGACGGGATATCGTTACATATTTACTGTCGTCGATGAATACAGTCGATTTCCTTTTGCTTTTCCTTGTCGGGATTGTGATTCGCAAACCGCAATCCAGTGGCTGACAAATATTTTTGTAGCAGAAGCAGCAATAACTAAATGAGGGGAAAAAGAGCTTACCTCGGGTATGTCTGTTGTGTCACCAGTTGGGGGGAAAAAGAGAATTCCAAGATGGCGTCCGGGGGTTTTTATTTTGAAGTTGTACTGTTGCTGACAGAACATTTATTTATTTATTTTTTTTTGCCTACTACATTTTTGTTTCAAGCTATTTCGGCCCGAATATGGCGAAGGTGCGGATAAGCAGTGATATTATCAATCCGTTCTCTGGCGAGGGAGACGTTGTAGCGTGGCTGAAAAAAGTGAGACTTGTCGCACAACTTCAGCAGGTAGATGACGTAGCGAGTCTGCTACCTTTATACCTGGAAGGCGATGCACCGGCCCTCTACATGGAAATGGAGGAGGACGATCAAAAGGAAATAGACCAGATTGAGGCTCGATTAAAGGAGGCATTTACTGATGACGCGTTTGCAGCATATAGAAAAATAACTATGGTTAGATGGGCTGGTGAACGTGTGGATGTGTACGCCAACAAAATCAGGCAGTTGGTTGGATTGGCCGGATTCACAGGAGAAAGCTCAGAGAGACTCACAAAATTAATTTTTGTCACTGGATTCCCTGACACCATCTCAATTGCTCTTCAACAGGTGCCGAACATCAAAGCCCTGACCATGGGGGAGCTAATGTCGAAAGCGAGAATTTTGACGACGACTGGCGAACAAAATCAGGATGTGGTTGCGGCCACACGCTCACCCAACAACAGGGCCCAGAATAATCCTGTTAACGTGACCTGTTTCAAATGCAATGTTAAAGGCCACCTTGCAAGGGACTGTCGAAAACGTGGAACACGGTGTTACCGTTGCGGTGAGAGTGGACACTGGGCTCGGAACTGCTCGGGAAACGAGCAAGGGGAGGACGCATAAGCGCCAGTCTCCTTCCCAACCAAGATGTGAACACGACGCTCCCGGTGATAAGCATCCATGTTGACGGGACGCGATGTTTGGCGCTTATTGACACAGGATGCTCCAGGACAGTTTTACATGCAGACCGGTGCGGTCTTGGAGAAAAACAAACGTAAATGTCAACACAATTGGTGGAATGTCCCATGCGTGCTGCGGTGTTGGAACGGTCTCTGTATCCACTGATGAAGGTGTGTCTGCCAGAGTCAATGTGTTGGTGGTGCATGGCAAGCCACTGGGATTTGACTTGCTTCTAGGGATCGACGCCATAAAAGCTCTAGGAGGTGTCGTTGTCAAGCCTACAGGATCAGTGCGGCTGGGCGCCAGGAAAAGTATTAAATGCGCAGCCATTTCTATCGATGAACCAGATTTCACTGCTACCTTTGACCATCAAAACCGAACGTGGACCGCATCGTGGAAATGGTCTGTGGACCACCCCCCTGAAAGGCTGCATAATCGAGTGTCAGAGTACCCAGTGCCAGCAGAAATTCGTGAAGAATACACGCAGGAGCTCCACACCTGGATAGATAATAGTTGGCTCGTGCCATACCCAGAGGATAAATTGGGACCCCCCCAAAGGTCTAATTCCCCTGATGGCTGTGATACAGCAGAACAAAGCCAAAGTGCGCCCGGTAATGGACTACCGGGAGCTAAATCATTACGTAGACGCATTTACGGCCAACGCAGATGTTTGTGCGGCTAAGCTGCGTGAGTGGAGACAAAAAGGTGCTAACGTGTCTCTACTGAACCTCAGAAGAGCATACCTACAAGTCCGGGTCCATGAGACACTGTGGCCATACCAGACTGTGGAAATCGATGGGAAAAAATACTGTCTGACCCGTCTGGGGTTTGGTTTGAATGTGGCTCCCTTGATAATGAGAGCAATTGTCAGCGAAGTACTATCTCAGGAAGAAGTTATAAGCCGCGCAGCATCTGCTTACGTTGATGACATTTTTGTCAATGAAGACGTGGTGCCCGCGACCCGTGTGAGAGAACACCTCGCGCAGTTCGGGTTGGAGTGCAAGAACCCGGAGCAGTTGAAGGACGGTGCACAGGTGCTGGGATTGGCAGTCAGGATGGAACGCAATGAACTGCGGTGGAAGCGAGGAAATGCAATTCCGGAGGCTCCCAGTATTGTTACGCGACGAACAATCTTTTCCCTGTGTGGTCGACTTGTCGGGCACTTTCCGGTGTGCGGTTGGCTTCGTGTGGCTTGCGGAATACTCAGAAGGAGAGTAAGTTCGGTAACGAAGGGCTGGGATGATGAAGCAAGGGACGCCGTACTACATCGTATGATGTTCGAAACCTTAAAATCTGCACAGCAGAACGATCCGGCACAGGGAAATTGGTGTGTGGACGGCAAAGAGCTGAATGTATGGGTCGATGCTAGCTCCCTAGCAATTGGGGCAGCCTTGGAGATGTGTGAAACTGTGCTGGAAGATGCATGTTGGCTGCGACTTGAAGATGACTCTCAACATATCAACTTGGCTGAACTGGATGCCGTATTGAAAGGCATCAATTTGGCTCTCCAGTGGCAGAGCAAGGTGCTACACATAAAGACAGATTCTGTTTGCGTATACCATTGGGTCTCGGACACGCTAACTGGAAAGGCGCGAGTACGCACCAAAGCAGCAAGCGAGATGCTTATTAGGAGGCGATTAAGCACTCTTAAGGAGCTCGTGAAAGAGTACGGGCTGACAGTGGATGTGACGCTGGTTCCATCAGCACGAAACATTGCTGACCGACTGACACGAGTGCCACAGCGGTGGTTTGAGGCAATGAAAAAGAAAAACGGTCTTGACCCAGTGATAGGCGCGGTCCACACAGACGAGCTGGATGAGAGTCAAATCATGGCTATTCACAAAGATAGTGGACATCCGGGGGTGCGACGCACTACCTACTTTGTCAGGAGAAGATGTCCAACCACGACAAAAGCAACTGTCAGAACGGTCATACAGAAATGCGAGGAATGTCAGTCCATTGACCCAGCGCCAGTCAGGTGGGAAAAGGGAAAGCTGGAAGTTAATGAGAATTGGCAGAGAATTGGAATGGATATCACGCATTATGGCACCTTCCATTTTTTAACTTTAACAGACTGTGGTCCATCGCGTTTCTCCATTTGGAGGAAATTGGCAAGGCAGGACTCGGCAAGCGTGATTCATCAGTTGGAGGCAGTGTTCCTCGAGCGTGGCGCGCCGCATGAACTCCTTTTAGACAATGGCACAGCTTTCTGCAGCAATATGTTCCAAGCATTTGCATGTAAATGGGGAGTTCACTTGCGATTCCGCTGTGCATACGCTCCAGCCGGGAATGGCATAGAGGAGCGATGTCATCGTACAGTGAAACGAATAGCGGCTAGAATGTGTTGTCCCATACAGGAGGCTGTCTACCGGTATAAAATCACACCAAGAGACGACACATCTCCCTCCACTGCGCCTGCCAATAGGATTTATCAATACGAAGTTCGAGTAAAGGAGACCAATCTCGCAACTGCGTCCCCAGGTCCCAAGAACAGCTTTTACCAGGTTGGAGATCGCGTATGGGTCAGAAGACCGCAAAATCGATGTACCACGAGGTTCGGCGAGGGTGAAGTGACCAAGGTGATCAGCCCTCAGTCAATTTTGGTGGACGGTGTGCCTCGTCACGTGAAGGATTTGCGCCCTCGCCATTATGTTGTTACATCGGAGGAAGAGGGAGACTCAGACAGTATGATGTCTTCTGAAAAGACAGAGAGTATGATGCAGGACGACGAAGAGGATTTTGAGCCATATAATGTACATACTGAAGAAGCGGAGGAAGGACCACCCGTCTTGCCTCTACGAAGGAGTACCCGACAGAAACGAATACTGCCCCCCTGCCCTGATTGTGAAACACCGCCTATGGAGCAGACTGGTGGCAATAATGGCGATGAGGAGGATGGCAGGGAGGAAGTGCTGCCTCCGGTTCTTCGGAGAAGTACCAGACAGAGACGACTGCCCCCCTGCCCCATTTGTGATCATGAGATCAGGGGGGAGTGTAGCAGAAGCAGCAATAACTAAATGAGGGGAAAAAGAGCTTACCTCGGGTATGTCTGTTGTGTCACCAGTTGGGGGGAAAAAGAGAATTCCAAGATGGCGTCCGGGGGTTTTTATTAGCATTTACCCCATGCAACTCTCGGAAAATCACGTTTCTGTCTCATGTGATTATGCAAATGGATAATTCCCGGCCACTATAAAAGCAGGAGGCTAGAGACGAGTCGGCAGTGTCTTGCAAACTGTGTGTGTGTGGGTGTTTCTGGCGATTGGAGTGTGTCTTCTTTTACCACGGTTATCACGGACAGGAATTCCCTCTCTTCTGGAGGTGGGCGATATTGACTATTTTGAAGTTGTACTGTTTCTGACAGAACATTTATTTATTTATTTTTTTTTGCCTACTACATTTTTGTTTCAATTTTCTCCATATTCAGACTCCTCTCATTTATCCATTCCAATCGGGGACCTTCGTTTATGTCGAAAGAATTCCACATTTTTTGACGCGACTTCGAATTGGATCCAGCAACACTACTGCTTACAACAGTGAATGCGAGCGTATAAGTTAGATTTAGATTTAAATAAACCATATTTTACTTTGCTGGTAAACAATTCCGTGGTATTGTTTTCTTAAAAATATATCCAAAACTGGGTATCGTTTCAGGTCCGCAGAAAAAGAGAAAACATTTTAATTGTCGTTCTAAACGATTTATCTTGAGAATACTTTTCGAAAACTTCGAATACTCCTACTCTTTTATCCGATTTTAATATAAGGATTTTCGTTTAAATTGAAAATAGATTAGAATAAAAATAAAAATAAATTACTATGTGATAATGCGCAAAAATAGCCTTATGTATTAGCGTAAACTAAACATTTAAAATCCTAGGGACAAATAATATAGCATAACCTACGCGCCAGCGGATATTTCTGTTAATCGACGTTGTTTTTTTTTTAGATATTTCCTAATAATCTGTATCTAGAATATGTTCATATCTTTTTTAAAGTTTGGATTGTATTATTCCTACTAAATGGTCCATTCTCCTAAGCTGTTAATTGTAATTTTATGCGACTTATTCATATTCATATTCATATTCATATTCATATTCATATTATTATTATTATTATTATTATTATTATTATTATTATTATTATTATTATTATTATTATTGTTATTATTATTGTTATTATTATTATTATTATTATTATTATTATTATTATTATTGTTATTATTATTGTTATTATTATTATTGTATTTGGTATTATTATCATTTTTATTATTATTAATATTATTGTTGTTGTTTTATTATTGCTATTATTATTATTATTATTGTATTTGTTATTATTATTATTATTAATATTATTGTTGTTGTTTTATTATTGCTATTATTATTATTGTATTTGTTATTATTATTATTATTATTATTATTATTATTATTATTATTATTATTATTATTATTATTATTACGATGATGTTCTTACATATAGTGGTTGCCTATTAAGAATCACCGATAGAGTTTCTTACTGTTTGAATAACAAACCGTTTCTCAAATGCTTAGTACTCCTACATCTTTCGATAACCATAGCAAATGATTTTGCATTATCGTAACATCCACTTACAATGTGTTTCTCGCTGGCAACGCCATTATTTTATGTGGTTGTGATTGCTATGAATCTTCGAAAGGTTTAGATACTCTTCGCACATATCTCTTCGATGTTATAACATGTGTTCCTTTCAGTCTTTTCATCATCACATTTTTCAACACTATTTAGTTTGCTTCAGTTTAGACTGGATGTATTATTATTATTATTATTATTATTATTATTATTATTATTATTATTTTTATTATTATTATTATTATTATTATCATTATTATCATCATCATCATTATTATTATTATTATTATTATTATTATTATTATTATTAAGTGCTGAGACATTATGTTGAACAAAGATGCGGCGAAGAAGCAGTACAATCCTGGATGTAATTGCCAGTAACAAAAATGGCGTCGAAGAAGCAGTGCAGTTCAGATCAGATCCTGTGTGTAATTGCCAGTTACAAAGATGGCGTCGAACTGATTTAATCCAAAATTCGACAATTTTTATATAACTTTAGAAGCTTTTCATTGATTGCTGACCAGGACGTGTGGTTATGAAAGCGATCGTCGAAATTTTTGGTCTCATATTCCCTATCAGGAGTCAAAAACAGTTAACGCACCCCCTAATTTGATATAATGGAAAATCCTTTCGGATTCAATTTAGTTTGATTGAGAAAAGGGTTACAGTAGAAATTGGACTATATAGTAATCGTTAGTAATGGAGATTCGGTAAATTTGTAAACTTATATGGAACGGCTCATCAAAAACTTGTTTACGTTAGACTTGAAGACAACCATATTGTAGTCAGCTGGAAAGCAGGAAAACGGAAGACAATTCCATAGGCGTGCAGTTCTAAGAAAGAAGCTGCGTTTAGGATTGAGCACAGATAAAGAGCGGTGAAATAAGTTATACTGTTTTCTGCTAGACGGCTGTTTCTTGTGAAAGTTTGGCGATGGAGGAATATAGATTGGAGCTCAGACGAGCACCTTCCATGAAAATAACGATAAAGCAGATACAAATTCGCAACATCTCTTCTGTGAGAAAGAGCTTGCAGGAAAGAGAAAAGGGCATCCCCTACGAGGTTACGAAGTCTATTTTGAACTCTATCCAGACTGGATAAGTCCTTTCTAGCAGCTCCTGCCCAAATGTGACAACAGTACTCCATCCTTGAATGTAAATGGCTCTTATATAGAAAGAGAATTCCATCAACAGTGAGATATCTACTGGGTGGATAGAAGGATCCCATCATTCTTTCCGTCGGCCTTAGCAACAGATTTAATGCATGCGTTCCATTTCAAATCAGGAGTAAAGATCAAGCCCAGAAGCTTGTCAAAACACGAGAGCTCCCACAGACGAGAGCCATTTATTTCAATTGATGCGAGATGGGGATCATAGCGTTGATGTTAAAAAACTTAAAGCCTGATTTTAGATTCATTAAAAGTAACAAGCCACCTATTTCCCCCTTTTTACCACGTGCTGAAGATCAGAGGAGAGAAAATCAGAGAGAACTTTGTCGTTTACGGTCTTAGATAGTAGTTTCATCAGCATAAATGTCTACGAATGCTGTAAAGATGTTATTTGGAAAATCATTGATGTAGATCTGGAAGAGAGTTGGGTCCAGGATGAACCCCTGAGGGACTCCAGCATTAATACTGAGAGCTTCTGAGTTCTGCCCATCAACCACTACTCTTATGAACCTACCAGAAAGCAATGATTTAATTATGGAGAATACATTTCCAGCTATACCATTGCTAGAGATCTTGTGAAGTAGACCTTTATGCCGTACTCTATCAAAGGCCTTTGATATGTCAAGAGCAATTGTCCTAGAAAGGTAACCTCCGTCGAGAGATTCGCTAATCCTATTAGATATAACTGTACGTACATCTTCTGTAGATCTAGCAGAATGGAAAGCATATTGCGTCTCACTAAGAAGATTTTTGCTGAGATGGTTGATTACTTCTCTATTTAACACAGATTCCAGCAACTTACTCATGACGCACAGCAGACTTATTGGCCTGTACTAGGAGGGAGATGAACGATCACCTGAATTATTCGATACAGGGCATACTTATGAAATTTTCCAGGGTGGTGGAAAGCAGTTCTCCTTAAGACAAGGTTTAAACAGTTTTGTAATTATGGGAGATACTTCTGGTTGAAGTCTTTTGAGTACTGTAATTTGAATACCTTCAGGGCCGATTGCTTTACTGGTATCAACGTTTTTGATTAGCTTGGCAACCCCACGTACAGATATTTGTACATCACATAGTGTGTTTTCTGATACAGGAGGGAATATTGGAGGTTAGTGCCCTTGGTCGCAAAGGTACAGTTAGCTGCAAAGTTCTTGGCAAAGAGATTGGCTTTGTCTAATGCTGACGAGATTACCTCAGGTCCTTCGATAATTGTTGGGATAGAGCACAAGCTTCTGTTCAGGATTCTGTTTGTTATTTGCCAAAACTGGTGGGAACCAAGCCGCTGCTCAGCTACTTTGCGCTTGACAGACTGATCATACACCTCTCTTGCGTTCTTTATTACTTTTTACAGTGGCTGCTGGCAGTCCTAAAGTCTTTAGTCTCAGTACATCTATTACGTTGGAAGCAATGAATAAGGTGATTGCTGTGCGCAATGGTAGCAGCAAATTCTGGAAGGTTCGGCTGGCTGTTAGGTTTTTGCTGGAATTTTTTCGAGGATATCAAACCGTCTATATCTACAATTAACCATTCCGTCAGGTCTGATACTATAGAGGACACATCCTTTTTAAACATGAACGCAGAGGTAGATCCGATAATAATGTATGGAAGCTATCCCAGTCAGCCATAGAGTATCGATACGATACCATGGAGAGGTACATCTGAGGATTTATTACATTTCATTTTTATCTTAACTGATACAACAGTGTGGTCGAAAGATACAAGTCGGGACAGAACGGAAGCTGAACAAAGTTCGGGGCGAGTTGTGAGAAAAAGGTCAAGAAGACTTGCATACTGACCGTCAGTATCGGGTCTACGGGTGTGTTAGTGAACAATCCGAGTGATATCATAAGCAATGGGGAAATCATGACAGAACATCTCCTCATCACCGGTCTTATTTGAGTAAGTTCACCATTCCACATTGTGAACATTAAAGTCCCCTCAGAAATGAATATAAGCTGAAGGATAAGAAGATAGGACGTGGTCAATTTTCTCAAATATGCTTTTAAAGATAGTAACTACGCTGTTGTGGGGGCGATAGAGAGCAAATATAAATGCAGTAATTTCAGCAAGTGCAACCCTGAAGCACATATATTGGGGTAGTAAGGCGCTTCTCTTGACCCGTGTGCCCGATACTGACGGCCAGTATACAAGACTCCTAGACTTTTTTCTCACAACTTGCCCCGAACTGTGTTGTGTCTCTACTTGGATCTTTCAACCACTCTGTTGTTTTTGTTTTGGGTAATTTGTATTTATTTTCATTAATCGAAAAGAATTATTAATATATTGGGATAATATGTGCAAAAAAAAGCCACTTTTTGTAAATCACAATAAGCTGCATTATACATATAAAAATAAACACTTTTCAAATATATATATATATATATATATATATATATATATATATATATATATATATATATATATATACTAGCTGTACCCTGCCACGCGTTGCTGTGGCTAAATTTGGTGTAATGGAAAATTCTAATAAAAAGAGAAAATGCATGTTTCTTATATTCTTAGTACAGCAATCCACTCTAAAAAAGAAAAGAAAAAAATGAGAAAAATTGTACTCTTGCAGAATTGGATCCCGATCCTCAGGTTTACCGTCAATCATTGCTTGGGCTCGACCAACAATCAGTGGATAAAGCTAACGTTGAAACGCTAAATGTTTTTTTTTCTGTATACAAAAATGTGAGTTAGTAATTAATATTTGAGTGATGGGGGGTAACTATACACAGATTCGAAAAAGTTGTCCAAAAAGGAAAGGTAAGGTAAGTTACATTTCTACCTAACTGGATAATTGTTTAGTGTTTTTATGTAAGGTAAAATGTTTAATCGTCTGGAAAAAACAGAAATGGCTGCAGACTGTTGAATCCGTTAAGTTTGGGAAATGAAGTTGAAAACTAAAAACTATACAATGCAGTGTCAAAAACCCACCGAATATGTTACCATGACATAGGGTTTGTGACAGTATTTGTATAGTTTTTTAGTTTTAACTCATTTTCTCAAACTTAACATAATCAACAGTGTCCGCCACCATTTGATTCTTTCAAATACACCGATAAACACTGTTTTTCGAGCTGACTAAACGTTACATTAAAGGAAAAGGGTGTGTATTAACAGATACAAAGAAGTTGTCAAAAAATGAATTTATAACAAATAAATGTTATCAAAGGCAAGAAAAGTAAATGTTCTTCCTTACTGGATAAGATTGTAGTGTTTTTATGTAATGTATAATGTTTAATCAGTTAAACACATGCAGTGTTTATCGGTATATTTGAAAAATACAGATGGCCGCAGACTGTATCGAACACGATAAGTTTGGGGAAATTTTGGGAAAATGAGTTTAAACTAAAGAAACTGTACAAAATACTGTTAGGAACTCACTCAATATATGTTACTGTGATGTAGGCTGACATATAATCAGTGGTTTTAAATTTTGATCGATACAGGTAATGACTTTTAAGAGTCGCTTTTAGTGATTACCTGGCTTGAGGATATTATACAACTAAATGGCAAATCTGCCCCAAAAATCCGGTATTATTTTACTTTAAGGTCCGTCTTATGTTCGTATATAACGAAATATTTTATTGTAGATTTCAGTGTACTAAAAACGAATCTGCAAACCGTTTCCGTCGCAAAAAGAAAGTTTTCATGATATGAAGAAATTACTTTTTCTAAAAGTGGGTGATCACTTTTCAATTTAAATTTAACAGAATGAGCACCCACTTTCTGGCCACCTGAGAGAGGGGCATTTTTCTCTGTGTGTGTTGGGGGTATTTTGGGACCGACCCACCGCCCCTCCAACCAATGTAAGCAGGTAATTTTAAAGGATTTTCCAAGGGTAAAAAGAAAGCCCCCACCCCAAAAATTCTGGCCACAAAGTGGGTTATCATTTTACGTTAAATTATTATGGAAAAGTGATCCTTCACTTTTTTTAAACTAACATTTCTTCATATCTTGGAAACTACTCGTTTTCCTTAATTATAAAGGTTATTTTCGTTTCCAGCGACCCCGAAAACTTATAGGAGTGTTAATTTTAAAGGAATTTTCGAGGGCGGAGCGATTCCTCATATTTACCTTTGTTTTTTTCCAATAACATAAGAAATTAAGAATTAGACAAATTCATGGTGCTAATGCACTTACCGATCCGTACTATTTTTTATAATTGTATTTCCAAGTTTAATTAAAGTCTGCTTAAGTTTAATTTTTGTTTATTAAATTGTTAGGTGAAAGTCTAGAATAGTTACAAAACACCCTCTTCTCCCCATGTTAAGAATAACTTTTTAAATAATAAAATTATTATTTCAGCACGGATCAATAAGTGCACGAGTACCCAATCTCTTTAATAAAGAAAAAGCATTCATATTTTAGAATAGATGCACAACTCCCTCCCCATGTTAAGAATATCTTTCTAAATAACGGTATTATTTCAGCACGGTACATTCTCTGCATAAGTACTATCTTTTGTTTATTAAATTGTTAGGTGAAAATATAAAATAGTTACAGAACACTCTCCCTTTCCCATGTTAAGAATGGCTTTCTTAATAGCGTTATTTCAGCACGGTATCTTCTCTGCATAAGTACCATCTTTTGTTTATGAAATTGTTAGGTGAAAGTATCGAATAGAAACAAAACGTCCTCCCCATGTTCTAAATAGTGTTATTTCAGCACGGTACTTTCTCTGCATAAGTACCATCTTTTGTTTATTAAATTGTTAGGTGAAAGTATAGAATAGTTACAAAACGTCCTCCCCATGTTAAGAACGGCTTTCTAAATAACGTTATTATATTATTATGGTACTTTCTCTGCATAATTACCAGGTTTTGCTAATTAAATTGTTAGGTGAAAGTACAGTACTCATGCAGAGAGTGATCCGTGTTGTAATAATAACGTTAATATTTAAAAAGCCATTCGTAACATGGGGAGGGGAATGTGTATTTTAACCTTACAATTGATTAAAAAAACATATAATACAGCTGTAATTAAACCTGGAAATAACAGTTAAAAACTAGTGCGGACAAAAAAAAAACTGTACTTTACCAACCAATTTTATATCGAAAAAAAAACCCTCAAAAAGCAAGCGACAAACTTTTTTTTTGGCCTTATATAATAAAGAAAAAATGTGTAAATTAAAAAGAATTTGGAGGATAAACAAATGAATTATGTTTTTTTGTAATAGTGTTATTTCAGCACGGTATCTTCTCTGCATAAGTACCATGTTTTGTTTATTAAATTGTTAGGTGAAAGTATCGAATAGTAAAAAAACGTCCTCCCCATGTTAAGAATGGCTTTCTAAATAACGTTATTATTCTATTATTATATTATTATGGTACTTTCTCTGCATATGTACCATGTTTTCTTTATTAAATTGTTAGGTGAAAGTACAGTACTCATGCAGAGAGTGATTCGTGTTGTAATAACGTTAATATTTAAAAAGCCATTCTTAACATGGGGAGGGGATGGTGTATTTTAACCTTACAATTGAATAAAAAACATAATAAAACTGTAATTAAACCTGGAAATACGATTTAAAAAATAGCGCGGACAAAAAAAAAAACTGTACTTTACCAACCAAACTTATATTGAAAAAAAAACCCTCAAAAAGCAAGCGACACACTTTTTTTTTTGCCCGTTATAATAATGAACAATGTGTAAGATAAAAAGATTGGAAGATAAACACATGAATTATGTTGTTTTTTTGTTTTTTTTTTACTTATCGAGTTAACAGAAAATTAAATCTTTCGTCAATTCGTGGATGTGAAATGAATCGAACCGAAAGTTCAGTTTTATCAACAGAACAGATTCGCAGTAACGGCTTACGAAAATATATTTATTTTATTTAATATTGTAATAATTCGCGAGGTAAATTTATTTTAATAACATATAAACATACCTCGACTCAAAGATGGGTTGTCTTAAAATGTCAAATAAATTGGTAACGTAGAAATATGATTTTATTCACTTGTAACGAACCAAATTTACATTTTATATATATATATATATATATATATATATATATATATAAGCATACAAATAGAATCCTATTTAATCACATATAAACATATATGCACACAAACTCATACAAATATACATTATTTTGTTTAACAAAAACTGAAAACATGTGAGATATTAATCTGTTAATTTGGTTAGTGAGATAGAAATGGTCGCAACTTAACGTCGTTCTCAGAACAATTAATAATCTTCTCTTGTGTGTGTGTCATTTCAACTGTTCATACTTCTCTTTGTGGGTTTCTCAAAAGAGATTTATTCCAAATTAGATTCCAAAAAGTTAGGCTATGAAATGTTTAATTTTATCCTTTTCATAGGTTTAGTCAAAATGTCGGCTATATTATTCTCAGACGTTACATAGCTAAGAATAATAGATTTTTTTACTTATTTCATCGCTTATAAAATGACATCTGATATCAATATGCTTCGATCTTAGATTAATCATAAAATATTCGTTTATAAGCTAATGCTCTGGTTGTCACAATGAATTACTATAGGTTTTTACTTAGATCTGTTTTAAAATAGATTTAAGAAGACTTCACAAAAATTGCCTCCTGCACGGAATGAGTTGAGGGCCACAAATTCTGCTCCACAAGTAGAAAGGGCAGCAATTTGTTGGCTTTTAGTTTTCCAAGAGAACGTATTCCAATCTTTGCCAGTCTAAATCAATAACTCGTTATACTTTTTCTATCCTCAGAGTTACCCCAATATGAATCTGAAAATCCTTCTAAAGTTAGTGGATATGTAGACATTTTAAATATTAAAGATTGTTCCTTGGTTCCTTTTAGATAACAAAGGAATTGTTTTGCACGATTAACGTCCTTAATTGTCGGTCTCGATAAGTTTTGAGATAGCTGTCTTACAGTGTAACATATATCAGGCCTAGTTGCGGACATCAAGTAGATGAGCCTTCCAATCAGTCCTCTGTACAATCGATCGTCTGTTGATTTGGTTTCGGTCTCTATATTTTTATTTATGTTCATTTCAACGGGAGTTGTACGCGGTTTGTGCCCAAAATGTACCGTGGTTAGTTCATTGTTATAGTTTCATTTTCACAGGTAAATTTTATACTGAGCAACCATGACAATCTTCAGCCATTTAAATTTTTTTATTTAATTTATTTTTAACATCTTTTAAAATGTTGTCACAGTTTGAGGCGAGTAATATATCGTCAACCACAAAAAAAAAAAAATCAACAATTTATTACCTATATTTTTGGTATACATGCACGCGTCTACGGGAAATTGCTTAAATTCTTGTTCTATTAAATAATTGTGAGCACTTTGTCTTAGTCCATATAACCGTTTATTCAGTTTACGCACGAAATTTCTATTTTTCATTTTAAATCCCTCTTGAGGGTAAATGTAGATTTCACAGTCAATCGGAGCATTTAAATAAGCATTTTTACACCCATTACATGTATTGTATTGAGCGGCATATTGTAATAAAATTTTAATTGTCGTTAAAGTGAAAATGTTGCAAAATATTCCACTCCAGACATTTGTGAAAAATTTTTTGCAACAAATCTTGCTTTAAAAGTTTCACTTCCAGAAGCTGTGATTTTTTTTGGAAAAAAATAAAAAACAAGCGTTAAGAAATTATTTTCTTATCTGTTGGTTTTGTCAATATTAGGTATGTGTTATTTTCAGATAAACCTTTTTTTCATTCTTTGTGATTTTCTGAATTAATCGCCTCATTATAACTTTCCGGTGCGCCTTTCAACGAGTAACAGTAATCCACTGCGTAGTCTTGTATCTTTTCAATTTTTAAGAAGTCTGGCCTTTTTTTCTCTCTTATCGGGTATCGACATGTCTGGTTAATATTTTGTCAGTAGTTCTACTGTAATTGTCGTCATTATTAATATTTTCATTGTGATCAATTAAGATGCTAGGTAATATTTCTTCACGTTTTTCATCCACTGGATCCCCATTTTTTAAATTTAATGTATCATTGAATTTTACATATCTTACCCTACTTATGGTATTTTGGACTGCAAAGTAGATTAAATATGCTGGACTGTTTCATCGTAACCTACGAGAATACTTTTTTCGCTTTTATTATTAAGTTTACTGGTATTTTCTATAAATGCAAAACAGTCTGAACCAAATATATGCATTCGGTTCATTTTACACCGAAAAACGCTTCATACGGTGTTTTGCCTAATCTTCTATTGAACGATCTATTTCTGATATATGTTGCTGCCATACGAGCGTACGCCCATAAACTATGCGCTCATTTCGATTCGATAAGTAGACATCTTGTCATCTCAAAAAGGGCTCGCCATGCCCTTTCACCACTGCCACCTCACCTGTTCCACACACCCCTATGGACAGGGAAAACCCTAAAAGTGATAAAAGCCCTCCCTAGACAACCCCCCACTATATCTACCCGGCAAAGATATTTGTTGTATTACTAACCGCCTGATAGATAACGCAGTTTATTTAAGAGGAGTTGATATCGAAATTAGTAGACTTCAGGGAAGTGACCGGAAAACAATCCTATCAACTTCCCTAATGCAAAACGCTTTTAACTGTTATCCGAAAAAAGGAGGAGGCTAAAGAACTGTGCACAATGCTTGAAGAATCCAACAAAAGCTGTTGACCTTTCTACCTCTCTAACCGTATTTAAGGACTCTGACATAAGAAATTAAAAAAAAAATGTTGTGTTGGGAGGGTCCCGGTAAAAAAATGCACCCGTCCCTGTATATGGTAGCCAAATTAACCTATCCATCACATTTCGGCGGTATCTCTTGTGATGAACACATCGACACTCAGATGGGTACTTATTTCATCACGAGAGCTATCGGCCAACTTACGACCGCGATGTTCGTTTCTGGTTCCCAATTTTAAGGCTCAGTCATGGATCTCAATCTTGCTAGCTTGAATGCCCTAAGGACTAAGGGCCGACTCGCGGAAATGGCGCTTTAGTTTGGACCTGCAGCACCTCGCAGTGGATATTTGTTGCGCGCAGTAAACCCACCTTATTCCTGCTGACAATTTGCGTGAGCTATCTTATTCCGCCTGCGCCGACGATGTAACAGTGCTTGTAATGAGCAATGCTAAGATTAGTGTCGTCGGCGTAGAAATCAGATTGTATGAAACGGTAACAGGAGCCAAAATTAACGGCGACAAGTCTTCGGGTTTGCACATCGGTGCCTGGAGTAGTATGCCCGTTCAGGGACCCTCTACTTGGAGTGACGGGCCTTGAAAGATACTCGTCGTCTGGCTTGGTCCTGACATCCAGCTGGAGAAAAATGGGTCGGATGTTCTGAAAGCGGTACGGTCTGCAGCAGCGTTGTGGTTCCTATCAATGTCTGTAGCAATTACGTACCGACAACGGATAGGGTCAGAAAGAATTGTGTTCGACCTTGCTAGCGGTTATAAGAGGTGTGATCTGGAACACACGCATGAGAGTGGTCTACGGATCGGAGGACATCGCTCCACTCGACCTCATACAAATCTTCCGTTATCATTTGAAGGTTCGTATCAAGGCCAAGAGAGTTAGACTTTCTTCGTCAGACTTTGTTGAAAGGTGGGTGTCTGTTGCGTGTGTCTGCTGTGTGACAAGAGCAAGTATTGACTTGTACTTGGATGTGGCTTAGGCAAAGGATTTTGGGACCCAAAAACGAACGTCACCCTTGGCACGTTTTTAAGTCAAGAGCAGGTCTTAGACTAGAGTAGGATCAACGTTTGTAGGCCTTTGTGTTCATAAGCTAGCGAGTGTGATAGCGATCATCAAGTCCTGTTTTAAGTTTGGCCCGTTTTTTTTTAGCCTCATTCCTCTCGCCAATTAGGTGACAAATTACTTGATTCGCCAGAGATGCGGGTTCCCTTGCGAAGTTTTCGTAAGAGGCGTTGAGTATGAGTTTTCGGGTCCGCATCACCCTTTCGACTGGCGAATCGGCGTATCTGCTACAGTTTAGTAATGGGGAGGTGGACGTCTTTTGTTACCAACATTTTAAATATTTAATCTTTAATTTTTATTTTGTATATAAAATGTTTATTTCCCCCCCCCCTTTCTTATGGGTTCTAATTAGGCTATCATGGTATTGTAATTGTCTGTATTTTTGAGATGAGGTGTTTTCATTGATTGAGATTGTCGGACTGACTTCCTCATCTTGGTTGTTATTGTCACAACGTTTCGGCCGTTTTGCCCACCGGCCTTCGTCAGGTGAACCGTTTGTTAGGAGTCTCGACCCCAACCCTTTATTATTATTACGGGGGTACCGTGTTCGGACTCCAGCTAGACTTTGGGACATAGTTGCTGATTGTCTGTTTTCAATGTTACTTTTTCACTGCCTTCGTTCAGGATTGAACTCAGCACCTTTTGGTAACTGTAAACTTTGATACACCATTTAGGACCACTCGGCCATATGTCACTAGTGACATAATAATAATAAAGGGTTGGGTTCGAGACTCCTAACAAACCGTTCACCTGACGAAGGCCGGAGGGCAAAACGGCCGAAACGTTGTGACAATAACAAACAATTCCCGGTGGGCTTTCCTGAGGCCACAATCCTGTGAGTGAGGACAGCTGATGGTCTACTTATATTGTATGTCTGGTATTCTGCACAACTACTTGTCCAGCACCCCCTCACTCACTCACCCTAACTGAAACTTTTAAATAAAATAAAATGAAATGACAGCTCAAGCAAAAGTTACGTTTAAACCAGGACCAAACTCAAAGAAAACCAACCTGCCTCCTCCCTTGAGGCTTGCATTTACTAATATCCGCGGGCTTAGAACTAACTTAGATGATGTCGAGTCATTTCTCCTTGTGAACACCTCGGACATCTTAGCATTAAGTGAAACTAACCTTCACTCCTCCATTCCCTCTAACCACTTTAACATGCCTGGTTATCTCCCACTCTACCGTAAGGACTCAGACAGACATATGCATGGACTTGGAGTCTATATTCGTAACACCCTCCTCCTGAATAGAGAAATAAAACTAGAATCAGAGGACCAGGCCTTTATGTGCTTCAGACTAAATATGCAACAGAATATTAGCTACTTGTATTTTCTCTACCGCTCTCCCTCAAACCAAGACTGTACCCTAATAAACAAAGTTTCAGACAGCATAGATATAGCACTCTCCCTCGATACTAGCGCACAAATACATGTATTTGGTGACTTCAATGTCAACCACAGTAACTGGCTAGGATTCTCTAATCATACAGACGTAGCTGGTAGCGCAACACATAGCTTCTCTATATCCCATTCCCTATCTCAGTTGGTTACATTTCCGACACGTTTCCCAGACCAGCAAGATCAACATGCCTCACTTCTAGATCTCTTTCTGACAACGGTTCCCAATGACTGTACAACAAATGCCCACAGCCCACTCGGGAATGCTGATCACGCTGTGATAATGGTAGAAATCAGCCTGAATTCTTGCCCTAAAACTGAAGACCCACTACTCAAAACAACGAGGTATTACAAAAACGCTGATTGGGAAGCCATCAGGGAGCTCATCAGAGATGCCCCATGGTTAAATATCTTTACTCTTCCAGCGGAACAGTGTGCAAATGAGACCACTGAATGGTTCAAAACTGCTATTGAAGCACATGTTCCCGCACAGAAATTCTATAGCAAACCCCACTCCCCCCAGTGGTTTACTTCTGCTTGTGCAGCTGCCAGTTGTCAAAGGCAGCACGTGTTCCGCAGATTCAACCGACATAAGTCCAGCTCAAATAAACAGAAGTTTATAGAAGCTAGAAATAATTGTAAGAGAGTAATAGAGACAACTAAGACCGATTACTCTGAAACCACCAGAAAACGCATCGAAGCACAGAATTTAGGAACCTGGGATTTTTGGAAAATCTACAACAGCGTAGTAAATAATGGACAGTCAACTATTCCCCACTATTATCGATCATGAGGTTGCTTGCACGGCAACTGACAAGGCTAATCTGCTTGCCCGTCGGTTTGCCTCAAACTCCACACTGAACTCGGTACACCACTCACTCCCTGATTTTCCTCTGCAAACAGACGCCTCACTAGACGATTTGAAAATCACCCCTTCTCATGTACATGCTAGGCACCTCAAAAGCATGTGGACCAGATCTCATCCCGGCTGTGCTATTAAAAAAATGCTCTGCTTAGATTGCTCAAGTTCTGTCCAAACTGTACAATAAATGCCTTAACGAATCTTGTTTTCCCGACTGCTGGAAAACCGCCTCTGTGGTACCAGTCTTCAAGAATTCTGGTGAAAGAACTGACCCACTAAATTATCGCCTCATTAGCCTCCTCCCGCTTTTCGCCAAAATATTTGAGTCCTTAGTTAATCAAGCCCTAGTCCAGCACCTAACAGCTGCTAAACTCCTGACTGACAAACAATATGGATTCAGGCAAGCCCGTTTAACAGCAGATATCTTAACTGTAGTTTCATTGGATAAAACAGGGGAAGGTAGAGCGGTGGCCCTCGATATATCTAAGGCTTTTGACAGGGTATGGCACACCGGTCTTCTAAGGAAAATTAGATCATATGGAATCACTGGAAGAATTCATAATGTAATTAAATCCTTCTTAAGTAATAGAAAAATCAAAGTTGTCCTCGACGGTCGTACATCCAAACAATACGACATAAATGCGGGAGTACCTCAGGGGTCTATCCTTGGACCTCTATTATTCCTGTTATCCATAAACGACCTCCCTGATAAAATTGTTTCGGAGATGGGTATATTTGCCGATGACACCACTCTCTATAACAGATATGAGGGGAAAACAAATGAACACATATCCAAGGAAATGGCAGAAACACTAGAGGATGACCTCCAATCCGTAGTGGAATGGGGACAAAAATGGTTGGTCACATTCAATGCTGCTAAGACTAAGCTTGTTTCCTTCAATAACTACAAGAAACCTTCTCTGCCACCAATAGCAATGGCCAAGAACACATTACCTGAAAGTACTTCTTTTAAACTCCTCGGCCTAACGTTTACAGGGAATATAAACTGGAATAGATACATTGAGAGCATTGCCAAGGCTGCTGCAAGGAAGGTTGGCTCCCTCTACCGTGCTAGAAAACTGCTTACGCCTGACAGTATCCTATACCTCTATAAGGCAACCATTCGCCCATGTATGGAGTACTGTTGTCACATCTGGGCTGGTGCATCTGCTTCTTGTCTCTCAGGGTTCAAAAGAAAGTCGCCAACCTGATAGGTCCTGAACTGTCATCTAGGCTTCAGCCTCTGTCGCATCGACGAGATGTTGCATCCCTCTGCCTGTTCTACAAATACTTCAATGGTGAATGCTCTGACGAACTGCAAACACTTGTACCTCCCCGACGTAACTACCCCCGACAAACCGGACAAGCGACTAAGTCTCATCCCTTTACAGTAGAGATCCCTAGGTGCAAGAAAGCCTTTTACTCCAATAGTTTTTTCCCCAGAACTGCGGGTCTTTGGAACTCCCTTCCGGGATTCTGCTTTCCCAACTGCAATGATATGCAGAAGTTCAAGTGTAATGTTAACAAACATCTTTCTACTCATCTCCCTTCAAAATGACTCCGCTAATTAAGTCCCTGATAGTAGCCCCCTGCTTCAAAGTGGCACCGTGCCTTGTTTGGGGTGAAAATTGAATAAAAAAAAAAAGATGAGGAAGTCAGTCCGACAATCTCAATCAATGCTATCATGGTATGATGATCTATGGTGATTGACGAAGGATATACGCTGATGGATGTATAGTATGAATGTGGTAGTGTGGTAAAAGTAGAGTGAATGTAGGAACTAGTTAGGTTTGATTAGTTAGCATTAGACAGCAAGAACGTCCCCCCCTCCCCCAAAATTTTTCTGTTTTTACTGTTTTTGTTTGTAAATATTTGAAAATAAATATTTATTTCCCATCAGGAGTCAAATACATTTAACAATTATTATTATTTTTTAAATTATTAATCTTAGTTTTATTATTCTTAGTTTTATTATTATTATTATTATTATTATTATTATTATTATTATTCGTTTATTATTATTTATTAATTGTATTATTATTATTATTATTAATGTTATTATTATTATTATTATTATTAATGTTATTATTATTTGTACTTTAAAAGATCTTTACACTGGCCATCATCAAAGCTCTGTCATGTTCTCTGTAGTTTAAGTAAAGCAAGTCTTCCTTTTTTCTAGTACCTTATATCTTTTTGGTAAAAAAACAAAAACATTATCGAAGCAGCATTTTACTATTGATTTTTCGCTGGCCAGAATTATTGTTTTTCACTGGGATTTCCTGGCAATAAGCCAGACAACACTCCAGCAACATTCACACTGGCTGAATCGAGCTGTTAATGATTTTTTTCCTCGATCAGACACAGGGCAGAGATAAGATGCTTACAAAGCATCCTTAATATTTCACGCAATAAAACATTGGACACGAAGAAGTGACGAACAGACTCAGACAAGCAGTTCAGTCATGTAAAAATGTATGACAAATGTGAAAATAAAGAAATTGAATTGATACGGCCATGTCATATGGTAATAAGATATCGCAAAGAAAATACTGCTAGTCACTATAGAAGACAATAGAAAAGGAGAGACATAAAAATACAGGGACAAAACAACATCTTAGTGTTGACAGCGGACGCTAGGAAACCAGGTTACTTACGCAGAAAATCGATAAAACTGGAGAAAACTGGCTTCCAGGTTATCTTTAGCCTCATCTGCGAACGATTCTCTCGTCCCTGGGAAACATGTATTTTCATCGAACATGATTTATTTAGCGTATATGCTATTGTAACCCGATTGCTTTTCACATGGTCTTCTCTTCTGAGTATGAGTATGAGGACGAATAAACTGTTAATAAAAGGAACATTGGTATATTTAATCGGCTTTACTTTTTACTGGTTTTGCTCCCTCTAATGTATCTTTACATATAACGAAGTAAGCGTTCAAGAATCCTTATCACGTAGTTATTTCTACAATAATCTCCATGCGGCAAACTGTCAAGGTTTTACATACGCTTTCTACTCGTTTGTGGCGTCTTCAGTTCCTGTTAGCTTGTAAAAATCACAGAAATACGCGTCCGCAGTTGGCGTATACCCTGTGTAGAGAAGCACTGTGACTCGAAACTGGAAGCCGTCCTATACAAAACTACGAAAATTAAAATATTATGCAAATTTGGGCGCTATCGTAGTACGAGGTGGCAGGAAAAAAGACGTCTTTTCATGGCATTATCTCGTGTACGTTAGGTCGTTGCAGTTGTGAAGACGACGCAAAATACAACGGCTGATTGGCGAGGCTCGAGTGTGGGAAAAGAATAAGCATCATCACCATCTGCGTCGTTTGTTCTGACCCCATAAGGATGTACGTGACTAAACTAAAGTTTAATTTCGCGATAAATACCGCTGAGTTATGGCAAACGACTGCCTCATCCTTGCTAAGTCCAGTTGGAAAGAGACGTCGAAGATGAGAGACACTAATACAGGAAGAAACAGAATCGCACGGTGCTTACAAGATCTTGTTTCTAATAGACTAATGGCGACTTCACAGTCTGAATGTATAGTGTACCTTTCTATTTAATACATATAATACAGATGACACATGATTCTATATCTTTTGCAAGGTTACTAATGAGTGATTTAGAGAACTTAACATTTCGAACCAAATTAGTAATCTTCGACTGTGACCGCTCACCATTCCACCTCTCTAACGAATTATGCAATGTAGTGTCTTGTGATATTTTCATGCTATATTTGCTATGCTTATACTATCTTAGTAAATACAATGTGGCATTGATTCCTATTACCGATAAAATGTGAGCCTCAGCAAACATTAGGATATATTTTAAATCAACAGAACTAGAGTTCTCCAAACGGAGCTGTTATGGCGTTTTCCTATTTTGGTACGCAAATAAAAAAGGGTATGCGTCTCAACTACAAACAACGGTGTATGATCTAATTTAACGACCCAATGAAGGCGTATATTCGATCAGTCCGGATAGGTTGAATAATCGATTGATTGAGATTGATCATAGAATCGATATTTATCGAATAACTGATACCAATCAATACTGCATGAACTAATATGAGTGTATAATCATGAATAACATAAATTATATCTCGCGGAAACCCAGACGTCTTTTACGCTCAAATTATATATATATATATATGTATATACGCCTGTTCTTTTGGTGTGTTTTCATATGAAATATTTCCATATTTTCAGATATTGTCTCTTAGTCCTAAATGCTTCTCTTATAATATTACAGCATACACCATATGTGTTCTTATATTTCGGTGTTTATGCGATGAATATTGAAATTTATATATAGAATGATGGTTAGAACAAATCTTATTTGAGTACGTAAATTGGAAACCTTGTACACATATCGCGTTCGAGGAAAAATATTCTACGTTCGACAGGAATTATCTGAAGAAAGTCGGTGTAAATCGATCGAGACCTTGTGTGTATAAAATCAAAAATGTGAACAATAGTCCAAGTAATGTCAAAATTAAAAGCTGTATGACTTCTTCTTTTGAAAACATAATCTGTTGACAATTCTCTCAATACTTAGTCTCTATGTGTAGGTTCTATTGTACACATGTATTACTGTTACGGAAACTAGTAGTTATCGTTCTGTATACCCCGTGTACGACAGATGTCAGTACACCTTTTACATTTCTTCAAATATTTATGTATATCTCTTCACGGAACAACACTAAAAAATGATTTCTTGACACGATGAAAAGTGGTTTGTCTGTCAGCATATATAACAGAGTTAATTTATTTTTGTGCTCACATTTGTTGCCAGCGATTTAGCTTTTAACAGCTATATTTTTATTTATTTTTAGGGGAAATAGATTCACTCTGTTATATATATTGCAGACAGACTACTTATCATTGTGTCAAAAAAATCCTTTTTTAGTATCATCCCATGAAGAGATATACTTAAATATTTGAAGAAATGTGAGGGGTGTACTCACTTTTGTGATACATCGTGTGTTCAGCTACATGTGCTTATGTGGTTCCCGAAGACACAGCCTACAAACCGTTGATTCTCTTTAGCAAATTTTCACTTTAAACACTTATTCTTACTTTAAACACTTATTTATATAAAACATGTGCTACTCTATTGAGCATAAATCTTGAATTTTTCCGAGGTTCTTTGTTATTCTTTGTGATCGCTAATATATTGATGCTTAAACCAGATTCCAATTTAAACCTTTGTAAAAGTTTGTTGCTATTTTACACTTTGCTGCCTCTATTCAATGGACGAGTCGTCTACAGAATAAATATACATTTCTCTATAAACGTTTGCTATTAAATGTAACTGAATAGATCTGGCATAAGAAGAACTAATTTTTAAAATTGAAAATTCCGCATCCATCATATATAATGGAAAATAGAGGGAACAAAGAAACGTTTGATTAGCAGCATGAAAGCTTACAGAATAATTATAGAAACTATTCGTGATGAATCAATGAAATAAACGCTCCAAATATATCTTTTTATCTCTTTGTTTGTCGTTACTTTGTAATAATGTGATAAGAAAAATCTATATTCCTATGAAGTTGAGTTTTTTCTCGCTCTGACATTGATATTAAAGAGCGGCTTTTTCCATTCAAATTTCATAAGACGGGAATCTTAATATACTCATTTATTAATATGCGAGGGACTAAAGAAATGTTTACTTATTTGCATATTTTTATGAAAAACGTGTATTAAATTATTATATATTTAGTTTTCTTGATTGTTTTATTAGATGATTGGTTCATTTTACTATAATGTTGAATTTCATTTGTGCCAAGATTTGAACTACTGCATAATTGCGCAGAACATAAGATAATAAGCTTTCAATACAAGCAGACGAATAGACATTCATATATTTCATTCTCTCTGGATATATATATTATATATATTATATCTATTATATAATATATATACAGAGAGAGAGAGAGAGAAAGAGAGAGAAAGAGAGAGAGAGAAAGAGATATGGGGAGAGAGACATGAGGATTTACAATTTTGAGAATTATAATCTGCTTCACAGGAAGAAACAAAAAAATCAAATAATTTTTATGATTGTTTAGGAAATGATATCAATTTGTTCACTTAATATTTACAATAACATTTAGAATAATACACTAATAATAAATTACTAACAAAAGTTTAAATGATATCCCTTAGAATTAAAATAACCGACAAAAACATCTATTTATAAAGCAATTAGGCTCTCTTACTTACCCAGTTATTTAGTTTTAAATGTTTATTAATACTACCGCTCTATTGAAATTTACGGTATTTTAGATACTGAAACATATCCTTATCAATCCAGTGTCTTACTTCTTAAAAACATACTATTAAGAAATATTCCTTATAAACGACAGCTCGTTAAAATATTGTCCGAAGGAAAAGACAAAACGAAACATTACTCATCAGAAAACCTCCTTACGGATTAAAAAAATAACAAACCAAAAATCACAATATGAAACCACCCCTGACAATTGTACTTATTTTATTAACCATTTCTTGTTATAAATAGCATTCCTTACTTTTGTTATCGAAAAAATTTATAAAATCAGTTTTTCTTCCTCTTTTGAAATTATAGCTAATTTCTCCCTTATAAAAATACTAACCAAAATGTAATTATTTTTCATCTTTTCACCATTCGACCAATTAAACATGCAATAGTTCAATTGGACCACCTAGTCCTTATATACTTACATCTTACCAATTTACATCAGATATAATTGCAAATATATAGCTAATATTAATCATGTAAACCAAAAAAATAAGAATAATTTACTTTTTTCTTTTTATTGCTACACATTTTTTTGTAATTAATTTCTAAGTTTTACAGCCATAATCACTTTGAAAACGTTTGTTTAAATTCGGTCTCTTTCCAATTTTAACACATCAATTGTGCTTACGAGGAGACGATATTTACAAATATTTATTTATCAATATTTTATTTGTAAATATTAAGTGAATAAATGGATATCGTTTCCGAAACGTTCGTACACATAATTTGATTTTTTTATGTTTCTCCCTATGAAACGCATTAATATTTTCACAATTGTTAAACTTTTCACCTCTCTATTAATATAGCTCCAGATAATTACACCTACCGAGTTTTTGATATATATGTAATACTGCCAGCTTAGCACCTTTAAAATAATACATTTTACTGAAGATTTGCTCTTTTAGATTTTGGCTTAGTACTCTCTATAATATATATATATGTATATATATATATATATATATATATATATATATATATATATATATATATATATATAATTTCACAGCTACTAAACTTCTGTCCGACTAACAGTATGGGTTAAGACAAGCCCGTTCCACTGCAGCTATCCTAACTGTAATCTCTGAAGTTATATACCATGGGCTGGATAAAGAGGGTGAGGCAAGGGCAGTAGCCCTAGATATAGCTAATACCTTTATCACGGTTTGGTACTATGGTCGTCTCATGAAAATCAAATCCTCTGGTATTACTGGACGAATACTTAACGCACTTAAATCCTTCTTAAATATGAGGGCAATCAAGGCTGTCATCAACAGTCGTTTGTCTTAACAATATTATATAAATGCGTGTGCACCTCAAGGGTTGATCCTTGGATGTTTATTATTCCTGATATTCATAACTGACCTCCCTGATAAAATCGTCTCTAAAATGGGTATATATTTGATGGTGACACCACCCTCTATAACAGACATGATAGGAAAACGAAGGAACATATATTTAAGACAATGACAGGAACACTAAAGGAAGACTCCCAGGTCGTAGAGGAATGGGGACAAAAAATGGATGGCCACATTAAATGTTTCCAAGACTAATCTTGTTCCCTTTTAATGACCACGAGAAACCTGCACAACCACTAATAGCCATTGCTAATGATGCATCGTTCAAACTCCTCAGCTTAATATTCACGAAGTGGAACAGATACATTGAGGGCATTACTCATTTAGTTTTTCGATGTAAGCTCATGTTCTCGAAGCAAAAGTCATTAGAAAATATTATATCTTATTCGTCATCAACGCTCTGATCCCCATCTGGCATCAATTGGGATGGATAGCTCTCGTCTGGGAGAGGGCCCGTGTTTTGACAAGCTTCTGGGTTTGACCTTTACTCCTGATCTGAAATGGAACACGTACATCAAGTCTGTTGCCAAGGTCGCTGGAAAGATGACGGGATCATTCTACCGCTCCAGAAGATATCTCACTACTGATGCAATTCTCTATCTATATAAAAGCCAGGTGCGTCCAAGGATGGAGTACTGCTGCTATATCTGGGCAGGAGCTGCTAAAAACAGCCTATCCTGCCTTGATAGAGTGCAAAATAGACTTCGTGGCTTAGTGGGGGATGCCCTTTTCTCTACCCTGCAACCTCTCTCCCACAGAAGAGACATTGCGAGCCTGTCCTTGTTTTATCTTTATTTCCATGGCAGGTACTCGTCTGAACTCTAATCTCTGGTCCCCCCTCGCCAATCTTTCACGAACAACACCCATATACCTGAATCTATTGTTAAAAATTTATCCCACTCTTTATCTGTGCCTAAATCAAAACGTGAACAAAGCTTCTTTCTTAGAACTGCACGCCTGTGGAACTCTATTCCATCTGGCTGCTTCCCACCTGACTACAACTTGGATGTCTTCAAGTCCAACGTTAACAAATTCCTAATGAACCGCTCCCTTAAGTAAACACTTCATCAAATCTCCACACTAACGTACTGTACTTGCAACAACCCTTATCCCTGAGTGACTTCCGGGCCTTGATAAGTGGTGACCACCGTGTAAAAAAATCATTTTGCTATTTAGCGCATACAAAGAATATATATATGTAAAAATTGATTACAACAATTTAGGGACATAGATAAGGTAATAGACGAAATAAAAGTAGATACAATGAAAGGATATGAATTTATGGTATCCGGCTGTCTTGGTAATATTTGTATAAGGTGGTATAATGTGGACAGAGTCCAAGCTTGTTGTTTGTCCACATTGTATGGAGATTCCGGGTTATTGTAAGACATTTTTAAACCTTAGTAATAATCCCTTGAGCATGGAAAGTCTGAGGTTTATTTCGCCTCATTTTAGTTGGTATACTCCCTGTATGCAGTACCTTCTTGAAGCTATTTTCTTTTGTAGATTAAAATTATATATTTAAATCTTCGTAATATTTTTGATAAAAACTTAGGATAGCAGGAAATTTTTCAAACCAGATATTTTTTCATGGAAGACTTGAAATAGAGACGCAATACGATAATGTCCAAAATATAGTAAGGTAAAATTATAAAATCAATCATATCCGGTATTTTGTAGCATTTTTTACTGTCGCTAAGTACATTATGGGAAGAGGAAAATGTGGATATAGGGAATTTGAAATTTGTGTCTATCCTTATATGCACGACTTGGAAGGAGTGGGAGGAGACGTATAAAGAGAAGAAAAGGGAAAGAACATAAAGAAATCTAACCGACGTTATTATAGTGCGCGCAGTGACTTCGGCGTTTTCGTTCAATCCGATGTGTAATAAGGTCGGATACGAGGGAAAGACTTTCTATGGTACGTGTGCTGTTACTTCCAGGTTAACAGAATGGAATGGAAAAAGTAATAAGTTAAAAAGATAAAAATAATGGAGTAGACATCGTTGAATTAAGGATAAAAAGTGATTTCATTGAAGGTAAAAGTAAAAAAAAAGTTAAGATATAATACATTATTCGAATAAGATGACTGTTTTTTTGCTTATGTAAGGACATCCTATAAAGTTTAATGTTTCGATATGTAAGACCGTTTATCGGAGTCAGGTCGACAATACAACGTATATAAATATATATGTTAGTATGTACTATATATATATATACACACACACACACACACACACACACACACATATATATATATATATATATATATATATATATATACTAGCAAAAGTACCCGTTGTTGACTGGGTTCAAAAACAGCCTACAGAAAATGGACTCTGACTGATGAAAGTATGATAGGTTATAAAAAGGAAGGGTTGTAAAGAGATAGCTTAGAATTTAGGGGTATCAAAAACAAAGCAAAATATGATGAAAGTAAAAATAAAATAGATAGACCCCATAATTTATTATACCATACCTGTTCACACTGAAACACTTCTAACAATATTCTGTGGATCTATATTAAAAAAAAAAAACCTTGTTAAACTTTGTGACATATTTCCATTCTATGGAGGTCAGGTTCGAACGACCACCCCATAATTTTATTATACCATGTTTCTTCAAACTGAAACATAATTATAAAAAGTAAACTTACGCAGATAGATATGAAAATCCTTTATTAAAGCTTGTGCCTATTTCTATTCTATGGAGGCCAGGCGCGAACGCAGAGCCCACAATTTTATTATACCATCCCTATTTAACTTAAAACATACTTATCAAAGTATTATTATGTACATCTATATTAAAAACACTTGTAAACGTTTTTTTTTTAATTATAAAATTTTTTATTTCCATACTTTGTGGACCAGGCCCGTATGCAGACCCCAGGATTTTAATCAATCAGCATTATGCCAGATCAAACATACCCATTCCTGTGTCTCGATAATCTTCTATCATTATATGTGATCAGTTTTCTATACGAGTCAACCATATAGGAGCCTATTCGTGACCAGACACACACACAGAGGTTCAGTTTTATATTATAGATTTTAAATCCCAAGTAAATAATCTTAAATGGTAAAGTTCCTATTCACGTATATTATGGAGCCAAAACATTTTTTTTGGCAAGGATTAAGATCGTTGACTAAGAAATCCTGCTTACGTAAAATACGAATTTTCTTGAATAAAGTTCTGTCTTTATCAAAATTTTTATACGATGTTATTCTAAAAGTAAAGTCTTCTGTTTTTCTTTAACTCAAAAAATTGAAAAGCTACTAAGACGTGAGGTATGGCATTAAAGCGAGCGACCCTTTGCGTTCCAAATTTTATTTTTCTACATAGTCATCAGCATTTTGAATGCACTTTTGCCAGGAATTCAATGATGCATATCTACTTTTGACGCACATCCATGACAGTTGTTGCTTTTTTTTAAGACTCCCATATCGACAATTTCTGCAACATAAAGATGAAAGTTTCAGATCATGCATGCATAAGTTCAGTTATCATAATGCAATTTGCAATCTCCCCTCTGATCCATTCGGGCGGAATGAAAAAATAGGAGGCATTACTCTTGAAACGCCCATAAATATATGGGCAAGCGAAATATATTTAGTGAGTGTGATTGTAGTTTAGATTATCTGGCGAAATATTGGTAAAGGCTGATTAATACTACTAATAATGTGTTATTTTGTTTCGTTTTAGCGATATGTTTTGAATGAATTCAATCATTTACGAAAGTGCATTTTTTACCTAAATGCGAGTTCGGAATAATTTTCCCTTTCAACGAATTTGGTACCCCCACATGGGGAGCTGTATATATATATATATATATATATATATATATATATATATATATATATATATATATATATATATATATATATATATATATATATATTATTTTAATTACATTTTAAAAATAACTAATAATGTGGATATAAGAAGTATTTTTTAGGTGATTTTTGGAAGAATATTTGAACGGATTCTTATCCTATTTTTAGTGCTGCTGCTATGACTCTTATTAGAGTCCATCCAGTTACTGTTAGGGTTTTTATTAAGGAGTTAAGGATGGGTTTGTCAGGGGTGGGAATTTTGTAGGCGGTGTGAGATTATGCAACGGTGGATGAGATGAGTAAACAAGGAAAATGATTAAGAAACATATAAATACAAATTATGAGTTTGGAATGTATAATAAATGGGTTAACCGTGTAAGTTATGGATGCATAAAGGTGTTTAAACAATATTTGATAGTGTTTACTAAAAGTAGGACTCTATTGCAAGGATATGACACATAACATGCGAGAACATATCGAAATCAGCACAGTCAGCCGGGCAGAGCTGACATGAGGAGGACCCCTTTAGAAACGGAGGGAGAACGGTTTAACAATGTAGATTGACTTTGAATTCCTTGACGTCATCATCATTCGACTGGTCGATATGAGAATAAAGAAGTTATCATGTTTTTGTAAAACTGTGTTGTGTCCTTATTCTACAAAAAAGCAATGCGTAGCCATCTTTAATTAACTTTGTATAACCCTTCCAAGTAATGTGTGTCTCTCTCTATCATAAGTAATACTTGCCCCTCCTGTGTTAAAAGAAGTAATATCACCCTCAGCCAGTCTAATATATGTTATAAGAATCTACAGAAGAGTAATATGTAATAAATGTCTTTTCTCCCTCATCACCATCGTATATCTTTTATTACATGTACCCGTTACATGTCCCCGTCTCTTCTTATTATGACCCCACACTATTATACAACATCAGGCACAAAGCTAGTAGGGGAAAGTGGAGGTTGGGATAACATAACTACTTTGCTATGTCATTTTATTTCGAATTTATTGGCCGAAAACTAATCGCTAATACCAAAATACTACATTCTCTCCCTGAGGTTAAGCTACTTAAATATTCCCAAATGTTGTGATGTTTATGCAAATTTTACTGGAGAAAAGGGGGAAAAGCAAAAACGATGTTAAGAAATTTTCAGATTTAGCTTACGACAATCTTCGAAATTAGAGACGAATATAAACATTCCAGTAGCTGGGTAATTTTTGACGAACAACCGACAACAAAAGCAGTGCAATTTTATGTCACACAGCTGATACTCCATTTATGAGTGTAGCACCTTGTTGGCATTTGACAAGGAACACTAACACGAAGCCGCATGTAGTTTCTACACTTAACCTTTAAACTTTGACCTGGCAATGTGACTGATTTACAAAACGTTCTTAATGATTCTGAAACGGCTCGCTGCCCTTGTTTATGATATCAGTACTGACACTATAATGCACAGACATTCTTCACGATGGGATGTAGAAAATTGACAAACTACTCTTGCTTGTAGCCAAAGTTTCAAATTCTTTTTCATATTGAGCGGCATCATATTATTCTTCAATGTCAGTTACTGATTACATTAGTGAAACGAATAATGATTTAACGTCTCCAATCACTGCAGCACGTGCCCGTGGTGCAGTGGACAGATACGTTGAATCGCTACGGTTCCAGGTGAGAATTGTCTTTATATAGCGGTTTCAATCCTATTCAAATCCGGCCAGTGAGACGACAATAACTATGGAAGACAGGAATTGCTGAGGATGCAGTTAGGAGGTTCGAAGTTCCTATGCCGACCTGACGAACACCAGGAAGATAAATCGCCGAAACGTCACAAAACAACAACTAAAAAAAATGAGAATAAATAAGCAATAAATAAGTTAAAAAGTAATACTCATTTCAATTATATACTTCAATTAAGTAACATATATATATATATATATATATATATATATATATATATATATATATATATATATATATGTTTGTGTGTCTAAATGTATATGTGTGTACATATAGAAATAAATATATTCATAAATATGCATATATATATACATATAAGATAAGCATGAATCAACTTGGATTGACGTTTGTCGATTTAAGCTTTATCCGATAGAATATCGTGTTCCTTCTTTTCTGTCAATCATCTATCGTTCTTAGTTTATATTACTCAGCTTAAAACATTTCATGAATATGTGTGTATATATACCTACCTATATTTATCTTTTTACGTGTTCCTCTGTCTCCCAATAAATATGTATATGTATACATGCACATATTAATTTGGCAATAGTCTGTTCGATAAGTCGCACGGTAGAACTGCTGACTCTCGACTAGATTTTTGTACGTTGGCTCAGGATGATTGCTAATCTACTAGCGCTGATAATCTGTGATACAATCTTACTGAGGTCTGTTGGTATATGTATATAGGCCATTTATAGCTAAAACATTTCTTTGAATGATTTCGCTTGATGCTTATATAAACTTATACAAGGGTCTTTGTTTCTAAGATAACAACAAAAAAATAGCAAACTCTAACAAAATAACAGTAGCAATCTAAGTAAACAGCAAATAACACACTTTCAAATAGCGGCCAACGTTTTATATATCTGAAGATATGAAGATATATGCTGGCTCTGATTTTATAGGTCAAGCAGTAGCACTCGATTTTAAACTAGAGGGTTATAAGTTCGATTTATAGCTTGCCCAACCACATTGATTAGATGTGATAGAATGAAAGAATGCGTTGGTGGGTAACTATGTATATATGGTGGATTCTCTCATGACAGATGATGAATGAGGGTTCAATATGCACTCCTTAGCAGCTCCTAAGCTCTGTGACACCAGATGTATAATTGCAATCATGTAGACGTCTGTCACACTCCTCCGCAGATGGGAACTTGCATATGTTCACGGTCAAATCTGCCTTCTCAAGTGAACAGATAACCCTTCATTGCTGCGTGCTTTGAAACCACAGGGACATACATATTCATGTTTTGGTGGATTTCTCTGGAGTTTTGCCTTCATATTTGCACGTAGGGCGTCCCTATGGCGAAGGCGGTTAGGTTCAACTTCTTTGCTTCCTAGGAAACACATATTTCTCCAATCTCTGCGATCCCCTGCTGCACTCTCCCAGGAACTCAGAGAAATTCGCACAGGGCTTCAGGTTGTCTTTTAGTTCATCTTTGTCGTTACAAAGATGAACTAAAAGACAACCTCTTCTGCTCCCTCGCTTTTTGCTGTAGTTGCCGAAGGTTGAAGATCATGTCTACACTACCTCTTCCTGCCCTAAAACTACACTGAGTTTCTTGGAGCACAGTTTTACAGATTGAACCATTGAGTCTGTTTAAGATTGCACGAGCTAGACTCTTACCAACAACAGATAAAAGAGACATTCCTCTATGGTTATCAAACTCACACTTATTTCCTTTGTGCTTAAACAAGTGAATAACTGATGCGTCTTATAACTGTTGTGGCACAGTACCAAGTTCCCATATTAATTAAAACAGGGCACTTAGTTTCCTGATTAGCAGTTGGCTTCCACATTTGTATACTTCTGCAGGTATGCCATCACCATCTGGAGCCTTAAAATTTGAAAGTGGCTTTACAGCCCATTCAATCCCCGACATGGATGGACTATCAGCAAGCGCCTCGATAGTTGGGCTCTGAGGAATCAATCACTCCTCGATCAACTGTCGATTCTCCGTTTAATATATTTGAAAAGTGTTCAGCCCAGCGCTTAGTAATTTCTTTCTTATCAGTGAAAAGAATGCCATCCGATGAAAATATTGGAGATGCGCCCCTTGAAATGGGACCAAACACCCCTTGAGGTGTTTGTAGAATGATTTAAATAACATCTATCCGCCGCATCTTGTAAGGCCTTAGCTTCCCGCTCCCATCAGTTTTGTTTCTTTTTCCGGAGCCGATATTGTGCCAACCTTTTTGACATTCTGAAAGCTTTGTGTTTCACTGAAGAATTTTTTTCAGCAATAAATACTTGATGGGTTTAGGGCATGTTATTGAGGAGCGATAGTTGAATGATTTTCATCAAACCAATCCTAGTTTTTCCTTTGAACATATCCTAATGACTATTTAACAGAGTTATACACTGCAATTGTAAACTCTCCCCAAGATGCCTCAATGTCATTCCCACATACAACGGAGAACAGGTTTTCATCAGTAGTCTGTAAAAACGAGTTCATTTTCTCTTTTACCTTCAACTTGCCTACATCAATTCTCTTGATTTCGAACAGGGCGCTAGATTTCATCCTGTGGAGCAGATCAATTTATGGTCTGACTAACATTCCCCGATACTGTAAGAGCGTGTCACATTTATATATTGTCTATCGGAACGACGTACAATTACATAGTCAATGAGATGATACCGATTAGACCGGGTATGTTTCCAACTGGCTTTCTTGCAATTAGGCAGCTGAAACAATGTATTAGTGAGCAAAAGATAAAATTAATTGCAAAGAGACAATAACAACCATAAACACCATTTGAGTTGACTTTACCAATTTTATGTGAACCAAGGACAATGGTTGGAAAAATTAAAGATGGTGGCAAGGTTGCAAAACATCGAAGATGTGGTCATCCTGCTGCCGCTCTACTTAGAGAAGGAAGCCCTCACTATTTACCAGCAGATGCGCGATGAAAATAAGGAAGATCTTGCCTCAGTGGAGCAAAGACTGAAATTGGCTTTCGCCGAGAGTCCATTTGACGCACTTGGCAAGCTTGCAAGTTTGAGGTGGACCGGCGAGTCTGTGGACGTCTTTGCTGCGGAGATCGGAAGACTGGCAGGATTGGCTGGTTACGTAGGGAGGAGTCTTAAGATGACGGTAAAGCTACACCCAGTGAATCGCTTTCCAGAAGAAATCTCCGTAAACATGCAGAGAATCACTGATATCAATACGATCGAAGTGGACGATCTATTGGTCCACGCCAGAGTCCTAGTCAAGAATGTCTAGGGCCCAAACGGTCTGTTGTCGAGAGAGTGACTCACGCTTTCCCGAACCCCAGAACCGAATCCTGATTATAACCCTAGAATACGTGATCTGGATACCCCATAAACTGCACGCAGTAGGCTGTCTAAGATCTTGGTGTTGTTCGAATCCGAGGCAAGTTGTATTTCCTCAGTTTTCTGCCTCCACCATTCATCCTGCATGTTTCGCAACCTCCTCTGCACCTCGAGCTTGATTGCCTTAGACATTTCTGTCAATCGATCCTGTCCACAATTCCTCAAATAACCACCAAGATAAGCATGTAATGCCCTGGCCTTTGATTCAAGCAGAGACTGAATTTCAGTATCATTTTAATTGAAACAATCCTGAATTTTACGCTCACACTAACCTAATACTCTATCACATACCTCATAGACAGACTCCTTAAAAGCAGACCATTTTTTTCACAATACATATTTTCCATCTCCTTAACACGTTTCTCCCTATCAATGTTGTCCCTTTGACGGGCAACATTTAGTCGCTTTGGGATAGCCACACCAGGTCCCCTCGTCTTGGGCTTCACAACGCACTCAACCTTTGCACGGACCAACCGATGGTCGGTTCAGCACTCTGCACCACACATGTAACGAACACTGTAGATATCCCTCATATCACGTTTTCTGACTAACACATAGTTTATCAAGTGCCATTGGTTGGAACCAGGGTGCATCCAGGTCGTCTTGTATTTGTCCCTCTGCTGAAACACGGTGTTACCGATTTTAAAACCCATCTCTGAACAAAACTGCAACAACATCAGACCATTGCTATTACATTTGCCCACTCCGTGTTTACCGATCTCATCCCAGGTTTTAAAATCTCTTCCCACCCTATCATTAAAATCTCCAAGAATGAAGATCTTGTCAACAGAGGAAATGCGTATAACTACACTGCACAAAGCAAGATAAAAAGCAACCTTTTCATCTTATGCTACATCCATTCTGGGTGCATAGACCCTCAAAAAAGTTGTATAACGACCATTTACCACAGGCAATCTCATAATCATGATGCGGTCACTCACACCACAGGTAAGTTCTTCAAGGCTAGAAAGAATTGATTCCCTTATAGCAAAGCGAGAAAATGCAATTCTAGAAGCTCCCAGCACTGTTACGCAACGAACAATATTCTCTCTGTCTGGTCGACTTGTCGGGCAATTTCAGGTTGGCTTTGTGTGACTTGTGGAATACTCAGAAAGAGAGTAAGTTCGGTAACGAAGAGCTGGGATGATGAAGCATGGGACACCGTACTGCATCGTATGATGTTTGAAATCTGTGCAGCAGGACGATCCGCCCGGGACAAATTGTGGAGGAAAAGAGATGAATGTGGAGCAAAAGAGCATGTAACTGTGTTGGAAGATGCATGTTTGCTGCCACCTGCAGACGACTCTCAACATATCAACTTAGCCGAACTGGAGGCCGTATTGAAAGGAATCAATTTTGCGCTTCAGTAGCAGAACAAGGTGCTACACATAAACGCAGATTCTGTTGCGTATACTATTGGGTCTTGGACAGGCTAACTGGAAAAGCGCGAGTACGCACCAAAGCAGCAAGCGAGATGCTTATTAGGAGGCGACTAAGAACGCTCAAGAGTATGAGATGACAGTGGACGTGGTGCTGGTTCCATCAGCACGAAACATCGCTGATTGATCGACACGAGTACCACAGCGGTGGTTTGAGGCAATGAAAAAGAAAAACGGGCCTGACCCGGTGATAGGCGCGGTTCACATAGACGAGCTGGATGAGAGTCAAATCATGGCTATTCACAAAGGTAGTGGACATCCGGGGGTTCAACGGACTACTTACTTTGTCAGAAGTTGCCCAACCTCGACAAAAGCAACCGTTATAACGCTCATACGGAAATGTGAGGAATATCAGGCCATTGACCCAACGCAGGTCAAAAAGGATAAGGGAAAGCTGGGAAGGAACGTGAATTGGCAGAGACCTTGAATGGATATCACGCATTATGGCACCTTCCATTTTTTAACTCTAACAGACTGGAGGAAATTGGCGAAGCAGGACTCGGCAAGCGTGATTCATCACTTGGAGGCAGTGTTACTTGAGCGTGGCTCGCCGCATGAAATCCTTTTAGACAATGACACGGCTTTCTGCAGCAACGTATTCCAAGCATTTGCACATAAATGGGAAGTTCACTTGCGATTCCGTTGTGTACACGGTCCGGCCGGGAATGCCATAGTGGAACGATGTCAAGTGAAACGAATAGCGACGAGATTGCCCTGTCCCATAGAGGATCGTGTCTACTGGTATAACATCACATCAAGAGATAAGACATCGCCCTTAACTGCGCCTGCCAACAGGGTTTATGTATACGAAGTTCGAGTAAAGGAGACCAATCTCGTAACTGCATCCCCAGGTTTCAACAACAGGTTGGTGATAGTGTGTGGGTCGAAAGACCGCAAAATCGATGTACCACAAGGTTCGGCAAGGGTGAGGTGATCAAGGTAATCAGCCCTCAATCGATTTTGGTGGACGGTGTGCGTCGCCACGTGACGGATTTGCGCCCTCGCCATTATGTTGTTACATCGGAGGAAGAGGAAGAGGGAGACAGTACGATGTCTTATGAAAGGACAGACAGTATGATGCAGGACGATGGGGAGGATTTTGATGCATATAATACACATACCGAAGAAGCGGAAGAAGGACCACCCGTCTTGCCTTTACGAAGGAGTACCCGACGAAGAGAGATACTGTCCGCCCAGCCCTGATTGTGAAACATTGCCTATGGAACAGACTGGTGGCAATAACGGTGGTAATGAGGAATATGGCAAGGTGGAAGTGCTGCCCTGGTTCTTTGAAGAAGTACCCGACAAGGCGACTGTCCCCCTGCCCTGTTTGTTAGCATGAGATCAGGGGGTAGTGTAGCAGAATTAGCGATAACCGTAATGAGAGGAATAAATAGCTTACCTCGGATACGTCTGTGTTGCGGGCTGGGCGGAAGAGAGTTCCAAGATGGCGTCCATGGGTTTTATTGCCGTTGACCCCATGCAATTCTCGCATACTCTCGCGCGATTATGCAAATATATAATTCGCGGCCGCTATAAAGGCCGGGCGCTTGAAAACAGTCAGGCAGTGTCCTGAAGATTGTGTGTAGGTTGTTCTGGCAGTTGGGTTGTTCTTTGTAACGAACCACGTAACTGCTTGAAGCGAGTTTTCTTCTGCCTTTTTTTGTTGGTTTTGTCTCCTTCTTTCTTTCACTATGGTTATAACAGTCAGGAAATTACTCTCTTCTAGAGGTGGACGGTGCAGGGCGAAACTGATTATTTTGTTCCATTGATTTATGCTAAATTACCGTAAATTTAAAAAATAAATGAAAAATTATCCAGTAGAAAAAGAATTACAAGTAAAAATAGAATTCATCGAATTAGCGAGTTTTACTGAATGTTTTCTCGTGAAAGAAATTAGCTGTGATAAACAATCGGGATTACTTTTGACTTAAATTTACTTAACAAAGGGACAACTATCTTTAAGCACAATATTTACAAATGGACTTAGAGATGATTTTTGCCGTTAAAAGCGGTAAGTTCCCTTCTGCAATGCGCCCAATATCGCTAGAGAGGGGGCCTTTTTTCGGCGTGGGGAGGTGTTGCTTTCGAGTCTGGAGTGAGTATTGGAAATGGGGAATAGTAATGCCATCATAGAACCCAAGATAGATAAGCTCGGAAATATAGAGCGTTGGATAGGTGTAAAAGCAGTCTGTCTGATGTGATGGCCTCGGTTGATCTTGTCGACAGATTCTGTCTGGATCACACAGGAAGGGAGATGTAGACGTGACTAGTGCAGTCTTCTCTCTGAGTACTTACATTGACAGAATGTTAGTTAGAAGGGCGATGTAGATATCCTATTTTGTCCCAAGTTTCACTGGCTAAGTCACTCGAACCATAAATTAATTATGGCTTGTATGAAGTTAAGCGATAAGCCTAGGTTGGCCGGGTACAGGATGTCGAACGCCTTCTTCCTGGAGATGGTCGACTTCCGGGAAAAAAACTTATGCCACTAAACAAGCGGGAGTTACCGGGACTGGTTATCGAGAGTAGATGTTGGGTTAAGCTTGAAGCCACAATTAGATGTTTTTTACAATATAGTCAACGGTCGCTGTAACTATGGCTTGGACGAAAAATAAGTAGGAGATAAACTCATTCAGGCAGTAGCTGTGGGGTCCCATAGAGATAGCATTTGGTAAGGAGGACCTCAATCGCTTGGCTAGCAATCAGTATGGAAATCAAGTAGAGTTAGGTTTAAAAAAGTCTATAGCAAGCCGTTAACGTTGACGCTGTTGGGCTTAAGACCGCACTTACGCCGCGGCTCAAATGGATACAAACACCTGGAAGGATGTACTCTCGTATCGACTTGCAAGATTTGCAAAGGCTTTCGTGAGCAATTGGAGGAGCGCTTTACCTAACTACCCAAACTGCGGCCAGGTGTTTGGCAGCTATTTATCTGGCTCGGCCAGCCTTACTACGGCGCGAATGACTAGCTGTAATGATATAGTTACGGAGCGTGTGATTATTACTGCGTTGAAGCAAATAGGCTATAACAACTCCACAGGGCTCGATAGGTTGCCCTAGAAAATGTATTTGATATTTTCGCCCATGTGTGTTCATCTTCTGAAGGATGTGCTCAGCCACTGGTTTGTTAAAGGATACATCCCTGATCAGGCTACTAAAGAAGTGATCACATTGCTGAAGAAAAGAGTTCGACATGGTGGGGAGGACTTTGATAACTATAGATCTATCACTCTGCTAAACACAGAGTTGAAGATTTTGGCAGGAGTTCTTGCAAACAAACTGAAGGTTGTTATCAGCGATTTTGTTTAACTGGATCAGAATTACGCTGTAAAGATGCACACGACCTTAGAGGGTATCGAAGACGACATAGAAGCCGCTCTTAATTAAATTAGATCAGTTAAAGCTTTCGATAGGTTCAATCAGGGGTTCTTGGAATATTTTATAGAGACTGCCGGTTTTGGTCCATACTTTCGCAAGGGGGTATCTGTTTTGTATCCTAGTTCGACGGTCTCAGAGTATTTTTAGGATATCTTTCTCGATGCGCCAGCGTTGCCCGCTCTTCGCCTCTGTTTTACGTGCTGGTGTCGGAGCTTTGACATCGCAAGTTGGGATGAGACAGCGGCACAAGTCCTACGCCGTATTGCTTTATCTGGCGGTAAACGTGCCAGGGTGGCCGCGTACGACGATGATCATCGTGTGCGTGTAGAGCCGTAACGACAGCAAAGCAGTGTTTCAGGCGCTCATTAGGGGGAATTTTGGCTTGAGATTTCGACACTTCCAGTGGATTTCGGCTGGCCCAGTGGCTCACTCCGTATACTAGAAGTTTTTCTGGAATGAGTCTCAAGCTTGAAAAGAATTAGTCGGAGGTACATGCCAAGATAAAATCGTCTGTGGGGACTTGGATTCGAGGAAATTATCCTTGAAGTGTTGTACACAGGGGTGCGTCCCTTAGTGTTTCCGTTGATCTATAATCCCACGTCTGTACTTCCTTTACCTGTTGAGCGCCTAAAAGCTTTTAAACATCTCCTCTTCTCGCTTCTTTGGAAGAGAGAACACCCCTTTGTCCGTAAACAGGTCTGTACGCAAACTCTTAGCGGGGGAGGCTTGGGAATGCCCGACCTGAAGAGTCATCGACAGGCTGACAGGTTGAATTTCCTAAGATTCCCCATGGAGCCCTGCGGTTGAGCACTCCTGTCCTCACCTCATACCCAACCGATCAACTGAAGGTCGTCAAAGGACTGCAAAGTCCAGTGTCCTTGCTCGGTATAGAAAGCGACTAAATCGGGACTAATTAATGGGTACTGCAAAAGATCTGCTGGTTGAGCGGCTACATATATCTAACAAGAATATCGCTAGCAGGGGAAGAAGGCACCAGGTCGAATCTATTTTAATAATTCTGACGACTTGTTCTGGATTCACTGCAACTTTACGACTGACCCGCCAGAGATTGAAGAGGGGAAGAAGCCCTTTCCTTCTGCCAGTGTTGCAACGATAGCATAGATGAATCTAATGATCAAACATTCTTCCTTTGCAGAAGACTTCGGTAGTTTGGTAATACGTCGGATAAGTAACGGCTCGTATCGATCGCGAACGGTCGGTGCCCTTGATTTGGCGTGCATTGTTGACAACATTGCCCGCTGTTTACTAGTGAGAAAACAATGGTGTTTCTCACAATTCTAACAGTAACTAAGTTAGTGACGAGTACTACTCGTTTGGTCGGGACCTGGGTGCATATTATGGATCAGCTTAAAGTAAAAATCAGATGAGATTGAAATGGATTACATCGCATGGATTTCGATAATAGGTGACTCCACAACACAGGCCTGTGAATCCGACCAAGCTCTAGGTTTAAATGTGTGCTCCGCCCTATGCATAGCGTATGCGTGCGAGGTATTACGGAATCCTGACCGATCAAAATACGATAGTTAGGGAAACGACTTCGAGTGAAAACATTATAGGTTCTAGGGTGCGATTAATAGAAATTGTTCTCTTGTCCCCAGGTTTATTTCTTATCGGTAATAGGAGACCTCCGAAAGATGGTCATTCCACACTTTGTCCCCAGTCTGTTCCTCTAGTACATTTATCTTGGAAGACACAATCCATAGTTTATCATCCCTACTAGAAACAACCTGCTTGTTTTCAAGTTTTGTCGGAAAACAGTGGGCATTCTTCATTTAAAATTAAGTATTGACGGCTTTAATAACGTGCCAGCATGGTGATTATATTTGTTTCTTCTTCTTTCTTTTTGATTGTATTCTAGTTGTCCTCACTCCTATCATCTCATACTTTATATATATATATATATATATATATGTATATATATATATATATATATATATATATATATAATGGTAATTAGTAAAAACCTGAAGAAAATGCTCAATACTATTGCAGAGCAAATATTGTTACATCTAGGCGTTATTTCTGTAGAAGAGATTTCGTATATATTCGTTGTTATGCTCGTGTTAGAGTGTTCATATTGTGGTGTGCAGATAGGGACAGGTCTTATATATAAAGATACAGGATACATGTTAATACAGGAGAGCCGACGACATGTAATACACAATGAGAGGGGAATTTGATTTATTGATTGATAGACCGACAGCTAATGCATTTGACATTTATACTTTTGACAGTTCTGTAAAGGGGAATGCTTCTATAAACATTGACACATATCTTTGCCTATGTTTGAGATGATGATTTTCACAAAGTTCTTAAAATATAAATTTACAATACCTTTTCTGTTGGATAATATAACACGGAGACGCAGATACAAAAAGATGAAGTTGTTTGTTTATTCCATTGCGACCGATCAATGGTTTACATGATTATTTCTTCTTCTAACATGCGCTTCCAAGCTTCCATGTCAGCTCTGTCTCTGACTCCTCTCATCTCCCCTGACTGATATCTAACAATTTATGTGAACTAAACAATGGTAATTCTACATTCCATTTTCAATAACATTCTTATTTCAATAATATTATTTATTCTGTATTTATTTTAACTTATGATCGGAATTCTCAATTCCAAATCTAGCTTAACAAGTTCGAATCCTACACTATCCTATATCATATTTACTAAATTACAAGAACAGCCGGCTGTTCCATAACATCCCTTTCTTCCTTATTTTCAAAAAAATGTACGCATTTAAAAATTCTAGTACTTTTTTTTATATCTACACAATCACACTGTTATGAAAGATCAGGCTAAATAAACACCTTTAGTCAGCCTTTCCAACTGACTTCACAATTATTATTTATTTTTTATTAGATCAGACCCTCTCTGATCTTCTTGGCATTTACTTTTTTTTGAGTGTAGGGTATTCCTCCTCTGATCCGTCAGCTGCTTTATCCAGCCACCCTTATGCCGCAAACTAGAGGTCTCAGTTTACCTCTTTCGAAATTGACGACTCCTATCGTCCCCAAAGTACCCTGATCGTATCCTTTGCCCGGTTGTTCTATTAAGTATGACTTTGTTTTCATTTTGTAACTATCTTATCCGGGACATCTCAAAGCTCATTATTAATCTTCGTGGTTTCCAAATTTTAAGATATACCTACCATCCACTGATTCACTTGGATTTCCTTACTCGGACTCTTTGATTTTTGATGAAGATTTTAGAGAATATCACCCTTAACAAATTAATCCCACAATTTTTGCGCCATGTTTCCTATTTGCGCTTAAATTCTAGCTAATGGACAGATTTTTGTGATTTTTCTTTTCTCTCATCAGAGCTTCAAATATCCAGCAGAGATATCTCACATTCGTACATCTCTAAAAAAATAAGATATATCTTTTTACGTACCTAGGGTATATGTTACATTTCTATAACCTCATTCAGCTATATGTGATTTGCCTACGGTACTGCCTCTGATAGGTCTTCGGTACCCTTAAGGATTCTCGTATACTCTCCACGCCTGTCTCTAATTAATTAAGCCAATTCTTACCTCCTGCTTGGAATCGTCACGTGCGACCAGCTTTTTTTTCAAGCACTTAATTACCACATAGTCTATCTTATTCTCCGAACGGGGCATCTCTAATGCTTCCCCGGCAAGTTACTCTTATTGTAACTTATGGACTTTTAAAAAAAATACAAACAGCAAATTATTAAAAAAAAATCTCTTTCGGCTTCTCACATCTGTAAAAAACTTTTCAAAAATACCCGATTACGTAATTGTTGTTTTTGTCCCCTCTATACAATAATACAATAACATTTACATGCGTTCAAGACATTTTACAATATATAAAATATTTTCAAAAAATGTTACATTATACATTTAAACTATCATTTTCACAAAACATTTGTAATTTGCTCAAGAAAAGAAAGAAAAAAAGCTATTTTTTGTGACACAAATCCGTTACCAACACACAAAAAAATTCTCCCTTTTTTTCCAAAACAAAACAATTAAAAGACATTAACAGACAAGTCTTTTTGCATCTTTTTTTTGACGATATACGTATTTTGTTTTGATCATCATTAAAGTACAGCGACCTTTGCTCTACGTTTAGCCTTTATTGTAATGTTTGCATTTCCCCTAGTTGTTAATGGTGGTTTACCTTACATCACAAAAGTAATGCAGTTTTTGAATTTAATTGCCAGTGCGTTACTGACTATGTAGGTCGAACAACCTTAAATTTGCAAACTAGTATCAACCAACACATTCCAGCAATGTTGGACAAGCTTATCTTACACCGTTTTTTACACCTTGAAATCTGCTATTGGCCAACCGCTCCATGAACATCCAGCGTGTACCAATGTGTATAAAATGGAGTGTTTTAAGATTTTGCGTCGGGATGCCTCTCCAAATCATTTGTGGATTTTGGCGTCAGTATCCATTCTTCTACGCAGACCGTCTCTCTGTCGAGAGAAAGAGTTTATTAGATCATTAGACTTATTTGGGGATATATACTTTCAGTTTTTATATAAAATTTACTTATTGTTTTTATGTAAATATACGTATCACACAGAATTACTTGGTTGGAACGTCCTGGGAACTCAAAGAGCTCCCCGGGGGAATAAACGAATAGGCACACGTTGGAAACATCAACACAGCGGGTAGAAATGTTGTCGGTTATAACTGCTTGGCATAGGTCGCTTCTTGACTTCATTGCGTCGTTGCATGCATCTTCTCATCGTCGGCATTAAATTTACCGCTTTTACAAAAATAGCAAACAAATGCATTTTTATAAAGATATATATAATTTATTTAACATTTAACAATGAGGAGCATATTTTTATAAAGACCAGTTTAAACCAGAAACATTCTATGTCGCGTCTGACGATTCCAGAATGCAAGCGTCAACTGTTTAAAACAATGAAATTATATTTAATTCCCTGTGTCTTCATTAAAGGAAAGAGAGAGAAAGAAATAGAGGAAGACAGAGAGAGAGAGAGAGAGAGAGAGAGAGAGAGAGAGAGAAAGATAGAGATGGGGAGAAAGAGCGAGAGAGGGAATTCATACATAACGTTTAAACATTGTTTTGTTTTTGTATCCATGAGTACTTTTGGGTTTGACCTTTCAAATTCTAAGGTCTTATATCGTTTTGCCTCCGTTCAATATTATAAACACACTGTCATTCTTGGCTTGTGTGATAGCAGAACATATGTAAAATCACAAACACCTGCTTAACACATCTGTATCTCAAAAGTACATACCAAGTTAGCCACAACGTTTATTAATTTAGAGGCCCCAGCTCCATCAAAAGGAGCTACGTCATCGTGCCACCACGTTTTCCCCTTTCCCGCGGTAATTATGCATAAATATCGCAGCATCTAGGAATATTTAAATAGGTATACGCCATGGAAAGAATGTGGTATTTTGGTAATCGCGATTAGTTTTTGGCCAATAAAGTCGTAATAAAATGATATAGCAATGTAATTTGATGACCACCGAATCCCACTCCCCCCTACTGGACTTGTGTCTAATGAGGATCTGGTCGTAGATAGTGCCAAAGCCGGGGCCAAACATACTAAATAAAATCTCTTCTTATACTCTTTTTGGGGGCTGGATTTTCCCCACATTAAAACCGACCCTCTGGCTTATTTTGCCCTCATGGGGAAGCAAGTAAATAGGAACAACAGACTAAACAAAGCAAAGCGTGTTTAGTTTGATTTATAAAAAAACCGTGCGGTTTTGTCAATTTTCGATCGGTTCACATGCTAAGGAATTGATTATAAACTTATTCTCTTTCGAATCACAATCTTTAACGAGGAACAGAGACATGTTAAGGAGAGCTAAAGAAAAAATGCCTTGGCAATCTCCAAAATATATATTTGTTTTTTTTTCATGATTTATGATTTATTATCGAACCATGCGATTCAAAACGATATATGTCTTGATCATTATCTAGCAGATCACGATTGACGCTAAAAAACAGACCACTTCATTAGTTTAGAAATATCTAATATCTGCAAATTAAACGATAACACATAACATTAAAAAACTAAACCAAACGCAGAAAGAATGATAAAGTAACGATGAAATACCCAGAGTGTCCAACCGGTATGTGCCGCGGTAACGTGATTAGTGTCAGAACATTTCGGAATAATAGAACTTTATTGATATCACGTATGAGTAAGTGTCATCACCCGTCTTCATTTGGTCGTTTCTGCTGATGAGCTTAGAAGAGAAAGACGTGACATGCGCGGAACCATAAAGTATTGATAAAAGATTTCTTAGCAACTATTTAGCGTTTCTTATCGCACGGTGTATTGCCTTTATCCTATAAAATCACATCAGAAAACCTTAATTTTGACAAGTGTAAAAATGTAGAAATCGAAGTGGCATGGAGTTTAGAAATAAACTGTGTCCATCGCTTTATTGCAGATTCCAAAATAATCAATATTTCAGTAAATATAAGTTATAAAAAGCTGAAAATTACACCATCCAAGGACTGTATTTAGGTGAGATAAATCCTAAAATTTCATCAAAATTCATGTCATATTTAAGAAGTTATGTTATTTTTTTAATATTCAAGGAATTTTCACCGTCCATCGCTTTATTGCAAGTCTTCTAAGCTAATGTTTTAGCTCAATAAAACAATACCAAAGCATCATAAATTAATATTGAACACATTTTCTGGGGAAAATTAACAAAAACAAAGGCACATCCCGAGGGATAAGTGTCAAACAAACGAATTATTTGTCCACATATCCCCCATGTTTTGAAATTACATTAAACAACCTTTTGTCCACCGAGGAGGTCAATTGTTTGATCTGAGATGGAGTAATGGTTCTGGCAATGTCGACTATTTTGTTCCAAAGGGCATCCTTCGAAGAAAACTGCTCTTCTCCCTCATAAACTCCTCGTTTCAATATTGATCATAGGTGTTCGATGGCGTTAAGGTCCGGAGAACACGGTGGCCAGGACATGAGGGTTTCTCCAACAAAGCCCTGAGATCCAAGGAAGGATGTAGTTGCCCTAGCAGCATGAGATGGGGCATTGTCATGCATAAAAATAATCTTAAAACGACGTGACAAGGGAAGATCATCTAGCCATGGTAACAAATTCTCATTTAGAAACGCAGTGTAGGCATTGCTAGTGAGCTTGACACCTTCTGGCACTCGGAATGGTCCACATAGCTTATCCTCAATAATTCCCGCCCAAAACATTATGCCTCCACCTCCCTGTTGGCGACGAAATCTATAAGGCGTTGGAGTTCCATTTGGATTCCAAACTTTGGCCCATCCGTCCGGTCCATCAAGGGTAGCACGAACCTCATCTGTAAACAGAACATTTTGGCAATCCATTTTCATATATTTTTGTGCCCAAGCCAATCGTTTTTCTTTGTGGGTTTGGCTCAATGGAGGCCTTGGAATAGGATTGATGTTCCTTGCCATTTCATTCAGTACATTGCATCGGGCTTGTCTGGACCTTGGTATGACTCCAGCCCTCGCAAAAATTGTTGCACTGGTGCTGTTTGGGTTGCGCACAATCTCTATACGAATTGTTCGAAGATCCCGATCAAAAATGTTCCTCCTTGTGCCCTTATCTTTCCTGGACTTGATGTTGGGGTTCTTGACGAATGTAGCTAAAGTTCGGGGATCCCTTTTTAGTTCTGAGGCTAAATCTATGATCGAGAGTCCTTCTACTAGTCCTGCAATAATCCTCTGCTTCTCGGTAGCTGTTAAACGCCCTTTTTTGGCATTTTATGAGACTTGCAATAAAGCGATGGACGGTGAAAATTCCTTGAATATTAAAAAAATAACATAACTTTTTAAATATGACATGAATTTTGATGTAATTTTAGGATTTAACTCACCTTAATACAGTCCGTGGATGGTGTAATTTTCAGCTTTTTATAACTTATATTTACTGAAATATTGATTATTTTGGAATCTGCAATAAAGCGATGGACACAGTTTAGATGACATCCAATGAAAGCAATCGAACATATGTCGTATAAGATGTAGCTTAGTAGGTCAACATAAACAAAGAGATTCCAGTGACAAACCGTGACAAGTACAAGTGTTGACAACGAAACTAAGGTCAATCACTCTCCTATGTCAGTCTTGGGAGTCGTGAGAGATTCAGCGCCTTTAGTACTGTAATCACTTTAAAAATGAATTTGACAATCGCTTAATCTCACATGCTCTAACATGTCTGTTCACTGTATAAAATAATTCCTCCTTAATAAGATAATAAACTTACGGTAAGAATCTCGTTTCTCTAGCGTGTATAATATTTATCTTCAGAATAAACTCCATAATACATTTTTGACAAACGTATGAGTTGGTGTTTTCTGTACAATTTTTAAAGATGTATTTCCATAGCTCCACATACGAGGAACAAAAAATACTCACATATAAATAAAATGGAAAGCACTTGCAATGCATAAACCATCAGTGTAGGGGGTAAAACATTATATTTGAGTAAAAGTTGTCTGTCAAATGCGATATGAAAAGGAAACATTGTGGTAATATTTTGAAGTCATGTTTTAAATGCGCGGAAATCGTTTTATTCACGCCTGGCATATGAACCAAAAACGAAGACTGTTTTGCTTTTGTAGAGAAACAGATTTCTTCTGTGAATTTCTTATTAGAGATATACTAGATAAATCAGTAAAATGAACATGCGATAACTTCACATTCTCTGAGTGACGAAATATAGAGAAATAAATCCATCATGTTTTCCAGGATTTTGCGGTCGATGAAGGCACAAGAGAGTGAGCAGATAGGAGCCTCTGAAAATGCTGGCAGTAGTCCGCATTAGATCGTATATTATTGAAAACTACGCCTAGATATACGCCTAGGTATACGTGTCTCCCAGGATATTATGAATGTCTGTATCTCAAGTTCATCCCTTGGCGGAGTTGAGCGCATGCTATATGCAATTATATCCTAGATGAATAGGATGCTAGATGAATAGGATCAGGTGTTTGGTTGCAAGAGGTCTGTTGTAATCATCTGATGTCTGTGTTATACTTCGTCTGTCCACTGCTGGTCTTTTTTCTTCCAACTCCTCTACTTACATACACGCACTTCGAATCTGTTGGCAGTTGTTTCAGTACAAGTCTGCATTCTTCATTTTTTTAATCTACTCCCAACGATAAAAATAATGAGACTAACTTAATAGTGCAAAACTATACTATTGGGTTTCTAACACAATATATAAAGAGTATTTTACATTTATTATATCAATTTCTGGAGTAATTCACACACATGCACTCAACATAATCTGTGAGTAGATGTAATAACTTACATAAAAGTATATAACATAAAATTCTCAGAAATGTATTGCATTTAACAACATCGAGGCACACATGGCGTTTCCCACGAAACATTGAAGTACGCCTGTATTGTCAAGTTCTGCGCCCTGAAATCACATATTAATATTCTTCTTCCTCATTATTATTTGGCAATATTCGCATTTTATTAATGCAATAAATAAAACATCTTATTTATTTTAGACATCAAGAGCAAATTATGACCAGCTGATAATATTGTGGAGCCTTTAAACAATGAAATATACTTATCTGTGTAACTTAACTGTAAAGTTAAAAAGATATAGCTTAAACTACGTCTTTTATCGTAACACAACGAAGTGACACATTTGGTAGGAAGGTCGATGCGTCTTTCTATGATAGAGGAATGTCGTGGAAATATCAACTTGGCAATAGCTTTTGTATTTCCCCCAGCGTTAGGGCATACCACTCTTGCAGGAATGTGTGGACGCTCAGCGAATTATATTTATAGTTGGTCAAACACCTACTGTTGGACATGCCCAATGTTGCCTTCTTTTAGTGTTGTAAGGCTTATCAGAGTAGATACCTAATATATATATATATATTTATATATATATATATATATTTATATATATACTAGAAAATGCACCCATCGTTGACTGGGTTCAAAAACAGCCTACAGAAAATGGACTCTCATTTATGAAAGTATGATAGGTTATGAAAATACAGGGTTGTAATTAGATAGCTTCGAATTTGGGGGCATCAAAAAAAAAGAAGCAAAATATGATAGAAGTAACAATAAAATAGATAAATCCCATAGTTTATTATACCATACCTGTTCACACTAAAACACTTATCACAATAGTCTGTAAATCTATATTAAAAAAAACCTTGTTAAACTTTGTGGCATATTTCTATTCTATGGAGGTCAGGCGCGAACGAACACCCCATAATTTTATTATACCATATTTCTTCAAACTGAAACATAACTATCAAAGTAAACTTACGCAAATACGAAAATAAAAAAAATCCAATTAAGGAATAATATATATATATAAACTTACGCAGATAGATATGAAAATCCTTTATTAAAGCTTGTGCCTATTTCCATTCTATGGAGGCCAGGCGCGAACGCAGAGCCCACAATTTTATTATACCATCCCTATTTAAGTTAAAACATACTTATCAAAGTATTATTATATCCAACTATATCAAAAACAATTGTGGAGTTTTTTTTAAATTTTTAATTTTTTTATTTCCATACTTTGTGGAGCAGGCGCGAATGCAGACCCCAAATTTTAATGAACCACCGTTCTGCCAGATCAAACATACCAGTTCCTGTGTCTCGATACATCTATCATTATATGCAATCAGTTTTTTAAAAATAGTCAACCATATAGGAGTCTATTCGTGACCAGCCACACACATACACACGCAGACATTCAGCTTTATATATATATATATATATATATATATATATATATATATATATATATATATATATATATATATATATATATGAGAGAGAGAGAGAGAGAGAGAGAGAGAGAGAGAGAGAGAGAGAGAGAGAGAGAGAGAGAGAGGAATACTTCGAAAGTATTTGGTTGGTGTAAAATTAATTTCGTTTTTATCAGATATGTATGTAAAAAAGAAACGACATTATTTTTGCACACACCTAACACATAAGATTTAACGTCTTTCCGGATAACTAAGTAACGTATTAATAATACACTGATTTTATAGACATGAAAATGATCACTCCATACAGAAAGAAAATCATGACAACCATGACTTAAATCTGGAAATATTATGATGCAACAGACAGATCTAGTGTACTAAAAATATTGTCGAAAATACAAATGATACTCAGTAGTCTGTGTGCCCCCCATGATGTTAGGCACCCGTCTGACTACGTAGGAGCCTGCCCCTATTTAGATAGCGGATACTAGCCTGGGGAAGTATGCCCTATATCTGTATCTAGACCTTACTGAACTCCAGGACAGTCAAAATGGGAATCTGCTAGTACTGGATACACCTGGAAAAAATGTTCCACACTTGTTCTATTGTGTTTGCCAACGTGGAGACCAGTCAATATTTTCAATTACTTTAATCCCCATCATATCCTGCATACGCTGTGGTTTCCCCGTTTGGAATGTTAAGTGTTTTTCAGGGTTGTGTTGTGTTGTGTTGTGTAGGTATTTATTTCTTTGTAGATGGCATCCGATAGGTATTTTTTCTGTCGCTAGCTCTTAGTACGGTGTTAGTTGAGGGAACCTGTTCTCTCCCATCCTAAGAAATGGCCACAACAATCAGAACCTCTGCATCAGGATTGTGGCCTTTATATTTCAGTTGGTGTCTTTCTCAAAAATCGTCATACCATTTAATGTTCAGTATATCTCGAGGATATTGCTATTCAGAATTTTGCATTTATTGAGAACACAGCAGTATATGATCTAAGTATCACTCAACACAAAAAGCGTAGAAACACAAACGCACTTTAGATTTTAATGACAATTTTTTTTTTGGCGATATGCTTTATTCGTTTGCCAGATGCTCCGAAGACCAAGTTATTTCGGGGTTCAAATAAATTCTTAAGTTAACACCTTCCTGACATTATACTTCCGAGATATGGAAAATTATCTACTTGCTAAAGAAGAATGCCACTTGTGTGAATATATATTTCTTATAAGATGTTGTTTTGTCTTGATTGTACTAGCACTTTTGATTCCCGATATTTACAGTAAGTCCTAAGCGGTGGTAGCCTGCTATAAACTTGTTTACAGATCTCCGGATGCTCTCTTTGAAGTGGCAAAGAGTTGCGTTGTTTTCTGCGTATTGGAACACTGCAATATGTTAGAATTTCACAATGGCTATGTGATTTTATTCTGGGAGCTTTGACATATCTCTCCATCGTAACGGTACCTGAGATCTACCTTAGGATATTTGTGGAAAGTTCGTCCATTATTACAGAATATATAAGGAAAGAAGCATAGGTTCAAGGACTTAGAATTGTTTTATTCAACAGGTGGACGGCAACTCTCTTGATTTCTTGGGGCAAATAATTTTGTATGCCATCTCAAAGTGCCTAGATGATTGTTGAATTGTGCATCCAAATTGCTTGAGCACCTTCTACATTGCGTCTCATGGATTAATAAAAGGCTTTTATAGGGATGAAATAAATGTAGGCGATTTTTCTGTTGTTAGCTGCATATTTCATGCAGTTGTGTAGCGCTTTAAAGCATGCCTATTGTTCCCCGCGAGACATTGACTCTGCACTGAGATTCTGAGGAAATCAACTCAGTAAAATGCAGCTAGCAATATAGTAGTGTGAGAGCAAAGTGTTTTTCCATGATAGAACAAAGGGCGATCCCACAATAATATTACCACGTGATATCACATGATTTTCGATAATCAGCTTTAAATATGTTTACTATTACAGCATCTTTCATTTTGTTAGATACTAAACATTCTTCTCATATCTTAAAAATAAGATTGTACTGTCTTGTTTGTATATCTTATCCACCACGGTTAATAAGCTCCAAGGGGTATTAGCAAGCCTAGGTGTTAATCTGCTTTCATTTGGTCATGGCTAGGTGGAATTCTGGAAATGTTGATGGTGCATTAATCCATAATAAAGTTGTGTACTGTTGGTCTATGGTAATCAAATCCTCATCTGCGATAAAATTTTGAAATTATATTATTGTATATATATATATATATATATATATATATATATATATATATATATATATATATATTTGTATATATATATCGATACATTTGTTAAGTAATAAGAGAGAATAGAATCACATGCTTGGCGTGTAAGTGTGAGCCATGGGTTGTACAAACACCAACAATACCCCTCATGAATCGGCACTGCTTAACTCCAGTGGTAAGGAGAGGCTCAAGACTAACTGAAAACTATGTCAAGATAACCGAATAGCAGATAAATTACATGGAATTTTCAAATTGTTTCCAATTTTTGTATTGGCAAATCTCGACGCTGCTTGATTTTAGTAATCTGATTTGAACCGATATGACCACGTGATTATGCTGTATTATTTATTTATATATATATATATATATATATATATATATATATATATATACATACATACATACATATATACATACATACATACATATATATATATATATATATATATATACTAATGCTAAATTATGAAATGTGATACTTTTGTAGCTTAATCATTAACTCAACCATTTTTGGCTTAAAAGCTATTAGTATATGAAAATTAACTGAATTACACGATCTCAGTATATTACATACTAGCGGGGGTACCCGGCGTTGCCCTAGTGTTTGTTTCCGGGACGGGGGGGGTTAAAAATGTTATGGTAGGTAAGTAGGAAGGATCAAACCCGGAGTCATGAGTAAAAGTAGGAAAATAAAGTGTGAAAAAAAATCTGCAGCGTTAACAGTTCGGCCACCAAGAAAAGTCCATTCCAGTTGTTTAGAAAAAAAAAAAAACGACTACGGTAGGTCGGCGCGAACGTGAAAATATAATGTGAATTGTCCAGCACGCTAACCACTACGCCACAGAGCACTGCAGCTTAGTTAAGTGATTTTAAATAACTTCACATGAAAGAACTACGAAGCCAAACCGGTGTTCTCTTCTCAACTGTTCCTTGTGAACGACCCCCAAACGGTGTTAAGTGGTGGCAGGGGGAGGAGGAATTTATTAGAGAGAAAATATTTTACCACTTCCATTGATTTTAACCGATTTTGGCCGTGACTTCTCAGCAGAAAAAGTATAGAAATCTAAGATTATCGAGGTATTTGAGAAATAATAAGCCTATAACACACCTCAGATATTGTTCTGCCGTTTGTGCATATTATATTTGCATGAAATATCTTGATTTTTAATCCTATTAATGTCAAAATCAGACGGGGAAAAATGAGTTCATTTTATTTATATAGATAGAGAAGAAGACAAGTCTTAATATATACATATATATATATATATATATATATATATATATATATATATATATATATATATATATATATATATATATACATTTGTATATATCTAGAAATCAATAACAAAAGAAATGAAAATATAAAAATATATAATATATATATATATATATATATATATATATATATATATATATATACATTCAGTTATTCAATAAGGGTAAAACATAAATTACAGGTGTTGGTAAGGGAGAACTCTTAGTTCTCATTTACCCTACACCTTAATTAGTGTCTCTTTCTTATTTTATATAATCATTTTCTTTCATTATTGATTTCTATATAAACTGCATAATTACTTGGTGAGCTTTGCCTCATCCCGATAAGTCTTCTCTTGAACACTCCTATTATGGTAAACACAAACCTGTCTTTCATATCACGTATTCTGCAAGCATTTCCAAATAACTACGAAGATAAAAGCACGTGCATTCTTCCTAACTTTTTTCTTCTGCAAAATTTACATTATCGCGAGGAAAACATGTATAAAGTTCGGAAGATGGTGTATAGCACTGACAAAATAATTTCAAAAAAGTAAATGGTGAAGTCAATAGTCAGGTCATGTCATATGCTACTGGTACCATGTAACCTAGTACTACCTGTCGCATGGTCGGGTTACCGGCGACTAAACCGGTTCCCCCACCAGCCTGTCTGGTGACGAGGATGGTTTGTCTCCCAGAAGGATTAAAAACGAAACTTTTCAAAGGGCGTACGAACCCTCCCTATTTGGGGAGGGGTCAACGGCTAACTAGCATCATGCATATATATGTGAGTGTGTGTGGACGTGCGTGTATGTGTGTGTGTGCCGATAAGCACCGTTCGCATGAGTGTTGTGATTGTTTATAACTAAATGTTTATAATAGAAAGTTTCCCTGGATCTGTGGATGTATATGTTGTTGGGTGGGTGTTTGTAAATGTACAGGTGCATCTGTGCATCTATGCGGGTTCATGGAGGCTTTTAAGATATGTATATGTGCTTATGTATATATTTGTACATAGGCGTACGCTGGTTGGTGCATGGATGCGGATGTGCTTTTCTGTGTGTTCATAAATATAGGTGCTTGCGCGCGCGCGCGTGTGTGTGTGTGTATGTGTACGCGATAGGTTCCATAACGCGACCCTGTGCATCTCTTGGTCTGCCATCCACCACCATTTCGGAATCGATCACTCAAGGACTTGACAGATGTACGGAAGTGTAGCTGTCAGTCAAGATTTGTGCTGGCCTCCAGGCGGACGCCACTGGAAATCGAACTTCAGACTAACAGTGCAGGGATCTATGGGAAGCTCAATCCAGGCAGAAAAAAACAGAAACTGTGACACTCTGTTAAGGCAGTTTGAGAAAGTTGATAACACTAATTCTGGCTAGTCACTGGGACCAATGAGCTGACGACTCGTCTTGGGTAATCCTTGCCAGTCTGGCGTACCCCATTGGAGGAGCGGGGTGAAATGGCGACTGACAAAATCCACTTCATCCTTAAACTATCTTGCCAGCAAATTTCTTACGAACCATGAAACGAAAAGAGTAAAAAACAACTACTGACAGGGTGTCGCCCAGGATAATAAGGCTCACAATACACCCAACTTCAAGTTTGCATCCTGGAACATACGAACGATGCTTGGCAGTATATATATATATATATATATATATATATATATATATATATATATATATATATATATATATATATAATTCCTTTAAAATTAATGATGCTTGGCAGGTCTGAGTCGGCAAGACCAGAAAGAAGAAGTGCGATTATATCGTGCGGATTAGAAGAATATGACATCGACATTGCTGCCCTCGGGCTACCTTTATCAGAAGATCGTTGGTGTACCCTGATAGCTATATATGATCCGACTTTGACAAACTCTCAGGAAACTATTGATATATTCTACCATCAGTTAGGCGGTCCACTTGCATTCGTACAAAAACCGGATAAAATCATATTAATGGGAGACTTTAACGCAAGGGTGGGACAGGATTATATCAATTGGCCCAGAGCACTAGGGAAGTATAGATGTGGGAAAGTCAACTCAAATGGGGAGCTCCTCCTTTCACTTTGCACTGAGCATCAACTTTGCATCACCAACACCTTCTTTAAACACAAGCCTGTTCACAGGAACTCCTGGATGCACCCCAGAAGTACACCTTGGCTCCTCATTGACTTCGTCATCACTCGTCAACGTGACCTCGCAGATATCCTGGACACGAGAGCAATGAGGGGAGAAAATTGCAACACTGACCATATTATGATCCGGACACAAGCAAGATTTAAACTGAGACGCAAAATAAAGATAAAGAACCCCCCCCCCAAGAAGCTGGATGTCAACAGCTTGAAGCGTCAAAATGTAAGAGAAGAGCTGGTGAATGCTCTCAATGAGATACTTGTTGAACCAATCGGAGATGTAAACTCAGATTTGCTGTCCTTCAAACGAAACTGTTTCTGAAACATCCAAAGAGTGCCCCAGGCTGGTCGCGAAACGCCATGCGGACTGGGTCGATGAGAACTGTGAAGAAATCAAGTAACGCATCAACCAGAGAAACGCTGCAAGAGGTTCAATGTTGTTCAGGAACACTAGATCCATCAAAGCAAAACACGCTAAGGCAAGCAGCAAACTCCAGAGCATATGTAGGGAACTTAAGAACAGTTGGTGTATGACTAAGGCTGCTGAACTACAGATTCTGGCTGACACCAATGACATGAAGAGTTTCTATGGGAGTATGAGAGCAGTCTGGGGCCAAAATGTGAGCCATCCCGATCAACTACTTGCAAGCGACAATTACACTCTCCTCACTGAGAAATGCGAGCTTCTAAAACGATGCACTGAGCATTTCAAAACATTGATAAACGAGACACCAGATATTGACGAACGAGCAATAATTAACCTTGAGCAGTTCCCGTCACAGCACTGGATGGACAGATGCCCTGACTCAGATGAAATCTGCAAAGCAGTGCTGATGTGACAGGATGGCAAATCAGCTGGTTCTGACGCCTGAGATCATCAAGCGAGGAGGACAAAAACTACTTAGCACTATCTGCACAATCATACAGAGTGCATGGACCACTGCAACTGTCCCTCAAGATTGGAAAGACGCACAACTAGTGACCATATTCAAAAAGTTAGATCGCAGGCTGTGCGGTAATTACAGGAGTATATCACTGCTCTCAGTCCCTGGGAAAGTGTTCGCTCGTGTTCTCCTGAACAGGCTTACAGCACACGCTGAAACCTTGCTACCTGAGACACAATGTGGATTCCGTACAAACAGAAGTACAGCGGATATGATCTTCTCACTCAAACAGATCCAGGAAACGTGTGTGGAGCAGAATATGGGGCTGTGCATGATCTTTGTGGATTTTACGAAGGCTTTCGAGACGGTGAATCGAAGCACTATTTGGGAAGTCTTGCTGAAGCTTGGTTTTCCTGCACACTTCACCATCCTTGTCAGAGCCCTTCATTCAGGCATGAAAGCCACAGTTAAGCTGAAGACCGAGCTCTCCAATCCGTTCGACGTGCTGAATGGTGTCAGACAGGGCTGCATCCTCGCTCCCACACTCTTCTCACTCTAACTGTATGTTGTGCTTCGGCATTTCTTTAGAAATTGTGATAAGGATGTTTTTATACGATCTAGGTCGGGAGCAGACCTTTTTATTGTCAATGCATACAAATCCTCAAATAGAACAACACAGATACTCGTACGGGAGCTCAAGGTTTTTGATGACACCGTATTTGTAGCGCATAGTCACGATGATGCTCAGAACATAATAACTCACTTCGCAGGATAAGCCAAGGCCTTCGTATTGAAGATTAACATCAAGAAAAACAAAATGATGTACCAACAATCCCCTGGATCACCAGCAACAAGCCATCCAATTAAAATTCAAGACCAGGAGCTTTACAATATCAGCAAATTCAACTACCTAGGGACCACGTTCATGAACAACAACAAATTAAACGAGGAGATTTCTAAAAGAATGGCTAACGCCTCCATATCCTAGGGAAAACTCAAACAGAAGGTCTGGCAAAATAAAGACCTGACTTGCAGAACTAAATGCTTGGTGTACCGCGCAATCGTCCTCTCGCCACTCTTATACGGTGCCGAAACTTGGCCAGTGTACAAACTGGTATCCCACAAGCTCAACACCTATATGATGAGACACCTCCGGCAGATTTTAAATGTCAAGTGGCATGACTTTGTCAGCAACAGGGAGATCCTATCACACGCTAACCTCCCAAGCATGTATGACCTGCCCATCCGGAAAAACCTGACATGGGCCGGGCGAATGAAGAACTCCCGACCACCAAAACAGATACTGTTTTCACAGCTAGAGGACGGGGTACAAGGCATAAGCAGACCTAAACTCAGGTTTTGTGACACCGCCAAACGAAATCGAAAGGGCAGATTTATCTCTACTGGAAGCTGGCAGACCCTCAGTCGCGACCATGACAAGTGGAGAATGATGGTTCACAGGAAGTCGTCTTCGGACACGAAGGACAACACATAATGAAATGGCGAAGGTGATATTAACATCAAAGTTGTGTTTTCTGTAATAAAATGTTGTTGGAATTAAGAAAAATACGTATGAAATACGATTGAAAGCCAAATTACAACGCAATTTTATGAAAATAAATAAAATAATTCCTTAAAATTAATATTTCGGACCTATACTCAATCTTCAGAATTTTATACATTTTTCATTGGACCGATCATAAACACTAATGACATGATGATGGTCCTCAACTTAGGGATATTGCACATCATTTTTTAAGATTAAGGTCAAAGGTCAAGATCATAGTCTATTAATATATACTTTTCTAATGCTCACACTATTGGACCGATCAGGACTTAAACTGGCATGATAGTGGCCTCCCACCAAGTAGGGTGCACACCATTTTCTAAGGTATAGATTTCAGTTTAAAAAAAACTTAGTATATATACTCTCTTTCACCCACACCACTGAACGGATCAAATCTGACATTATGATACCCCCAGGGATAGTGCACACCATTTTTAAAAGTTAGGGTAAAATCTCAAAGTCAAATCTCATGTATATATGCTCTCTTACATCCCACACCAAACCTGATATGACGATGGTTTCCGATCTAGGGATAGCGCCAACTATGTATTTAAGGTCAAGGTCAAATGTTAAGGTTGGAACATTGGTGTCCGCTCAGCTTTCTGCGAAGCGGACACCCAAACGTACAGCAAAGTCCGCGCAAAGCGCGGACATCTTTGCTAGCATGTATATTTTTATGAATAAATATACACGTTTATGCATATAAAGTCTTAAAGAATTGGGTAAAGATAACGAATTTCGCCGGATTAACACTTTAATCCCAAATTTAAAATATACAAAAGGAGCAAACCATTCATTAAAAGTGGGCAAATGATAACTACAAGTTAAACCACATTACTATTATTCCTACTCTTTTTTTTGTATTTTAAAATTGTTTCATGCCACACAGTGTGAGTCAGATCTTTTATTTTAAAAATAAATGTTTTATTTTTATTTAATTTTTCGCATATTATGATCCTAATAAAGAACACATCTTTTTGTTTCAACTTCGTATAAACATTATTCTAATTATACATTACCTAAAGTACAACCATGTATATTACCGTCAACTTTGAACGCTATATTCATTCGCTAAGGAGACTTGTTATATAGTTTAAAATACAATTAATTTTGATAAATCGGTGGCCTTATTTTATTGCTGCGTAGAATTCATCAAGTTGTAAGAAGTAGTTGGTAGAATTACTTCTCTGATTATTTGGTAGATGCTGAAAATAAAAAATATCTTTTTTGAAGAAACAAATCTGCTTTTGCAGTGGCTTAACCTACATCACTAATGACCAATGTAAATCATTTGTTGAAAAAGGAAAATATTAATAAATTGAATTTCTATCTTAAAATTTCTATTTCGATTTAACATTTTTATAGAAACACATGAACACGACAGTAAATTGAATGCTTTTCCTGAAATTTCTATTTACATTTTACGTTTTTATAGGAAGGCATAAAAACAACAAGAAATTTAATATCTTTCTGAACATTTCTATTTCCGATTTTACCATTTCTAGAACCACATGAAAACGACATTAAATTGAATGCCTTTTTTAAAATTTCTATTTTGATTTGACATTTTTTATAGAAACACATGAAAACGACGTTAAAACAACATTAAAATGACAATAAATTGAACGTCCCTCTTAAAATATCTGTTTCGATTTTACGTTTTTATACACATAAAAACTACATAAATTGAATTTCATTCTTATATTTCTAGTTCGATTTTATGTGTTTATAGAAACATATAAAAAACTACATTATAACGACAATAAAGGAACGTCTTTTTTGACATTTCTATTTCGATTTTACGTTTTTATAGAAACACATTAGAACCTTTTAGAAATTTACTTTCACATATCGTTTACACATATGTAAATATGTAGTAGTAATACTCTGTTTGAGTTTTCTAGCCAAACTATACCTAAAAATGTAAACTCGTTATGATTAACTAATAAACTTAATTTAAAGAATAAGTTTTTTTTCGTATTAGTACCAGTCTGTGCTGAAGCGGCACCTATTATCAGAAATATACTATCTCATTGTCGATAATGCCTTTTTTTCTGATAATTTAACAAAAATGTCATCGAGTGTGTAATATCTTGTTTTGACTCATATAAATTAATATGTTCTCAAGCAATTCTCATTTTTATAGCTTTCGTATGAAAGTTTTAACAGATATTTCGATATAGGCTTGTAAAACATTTATTGTCTAGACTAGTTGATGTACTTTTCTAATATTAATAGAGTGTTACTCGACTCTACGATTTCTGTACGTTTTTATAATTCCCCACTTTCTCCCACTCTCACTCTCTCTGTCCATATATATATATATATATATATATATATGTATATATATATCTGTCCATATATATACGTATATATACACATATATACACGTATATATAAGCACATATATATATATAATATAAAATACACTTTGTATGTGTGTGTTGTGTAGGGGTACATATTCGGGACACATTAACAGGAATTCATAACAGATATAACGACGATGATGACAATTCTGATGGGAAGACATTTATACATATTACATCACGACGGCGACTGTGACAATTCTTGGAGTTTCATATTAATACGGAGTGCATTATATATATATATATATACATGATGCAACAACATTTCTTATACACATATAGAGAGGAGGAGATACTTCGCTTATGACGATAGTAGGGAACGCCACATAATACTTTGAAGGGTTTACACAAAGGTCGTTATAGATGATGATAAAACACATTTACCTTTTCTGGTTGTGATGAATTTAGACACGAGCGAAACAGTTACATATTATTAGTAGTAATTGCTTTATTTATTTGATCGACCGGTCGATAAAGTCGGGAATTCAGGTTGTATCTACATGGTGCAATGTTCTACCCTTCACCTCTAAGGGGCTCCCACTCCAACTGACTATATTTCATCAACTGTCGACTCTCCACTCTCGACTGATCAACTGTAACTCCTTGTAACTTCGAACCCTTACATCATATATTGAGAAAACTCCTTTATTTTTGACGTGCGAAGTGTGTTTTTCAAACGTGACTAATTTTCACGTAGCTTTACGTATGTTTGTTTTATGACCTCCGGACTGTGTTTTTCAAACGTGACTAATTTCGACGTAGTTTTACATATGTTTGTCTAAACACATTTCTGGCAAACAAAAGAATCCTCAATTATAATTCTAAACTATTTTTAAACAATATAATTTAACTCGCATTGTGCATTTATTTAACTGACATTTTTACTCTCTAGATTTCGAAAGAATGGACGATCGACCCTTTTTCGATATAAACAATATTTAACTATTTCTAACAGAATTAACAATAGACTGAATTTTTTACATTCCATTTTTCCATTATCTTAAGCACTTGCCTACAAGGTTCGATTCGAACCTTATCCTAATGTCACTGTCACTTATCTAGTATGCCTTCTTACTTACATGATAAGGGACAAACCTTCATATAACATGCCTATCTGTCTCAATATTTTAGAAACTCTATTTCTTAAAATTGCAGAGCGTAGCAAGGGGCCTCAAATGATTGCATTTTTAAGGGAGTATTTTTTATTGGTATTTAGCCGATTAAAAGAGATTTAAGGTTGAAGACCGGGTTAAAATTGAAAAAAAAAGATGTTATAGATTTTGTCCGTCTGTCTTAGTTTATTTTTAATCAGTTCATATACGTGTCACGTTTGCACACTGGCAACGTCATTAGCTTTGAATATTATAGTTTTGATTTTCATGTCGATTCTAGCTGATGGCACCCAAATACATTTTTTTACGTTTGAAATCACGACTCTATATTAATATATACGAAATCTAGACGAATTAAAATATCATTTTAAAGCGTATTATAGGACCGAGCAAAACAGTTTCTCTTGCTAGTATATGCATATGTACCTCAACATGAGTTTGCTTATCTTTATGAAACTGCATTTAAAAGCTTACAATTTCTATTTAAAAAAAATATTATAACATCTCAATAAACTCAGACATGGATCTGCGAACTAACTTTCATATTCCCTTGACAACTGAGGTTTAATTAATTACATATTGACTTGTTATGGTTTCTTATGTAATTGTTGGTATGATTTTGCTATTACGCTTGTGGAGAAATGCGTGACTTACCTGGATAGACCACGTGCGGGTCGGTCACCGAAAATAAATAAAAAGAAAGAAAAGAAACGGTCAAGACTCTTATTTATAGAGTAGTGATCACGTGAGTTAGAAGAATATGCAAATAGAGGTGAACGATTTTGCGATATAAAAAGCCTGTGTTGTTAAGAGGAGGGGCAGACTGTTGGCAGAAGTCAGTGCTGTCAGACGTGCTTTAGAGTTTTGTTATTATATGCTGTGTTCGATTGTTGGGAGAGAGAGAAAAGAGAAGAGGAGGAACCAAGAAGACATTCTGCAGATACTTGACTTTGTGTTGGTTTTAAGCTATTCCGGCGCTTGGTGTGCGGTGACTAACAATGGACAGATTCGACATTCGCTTAATACCCGAGTTCGACGGATCTACCACTGGACCGGCTGTCGTCGAATGGATTGAAAAGGCAGAGAAAATCTGTAAACTGTGCAAAATTAAAGAACCAGCCACAGTTATCCCTTTGAGGCTAACCGGAGGGGCCTATGCAGTCTACCAACAACTCGGGGATGAACCAGACTGGGATGAAATCAAGCAGAGACGAATACTGCCCCCCCCCCCGTGATTGCGAAACCCCGCGAGTAGGGATGATGGAGCACACCGAGGAGATGACGCCGCCGATTCTTCGGAGAAGTACCCGACAAAGACGGATACTGCCCCCCTGCCCTGATTGTGAGAAACCGCCTATGGAACCAAGAGACGGGATAATGGAAGAGACTGTTAGTAATGATGGTGGTAATGAAGAAAACAGCAATGAGGAAGTGCTGCCCCAATTCTTCGAAGGAGTACCCGCCAACGACGATTGCCCGCATGTCCTGTTTGTGATCATGAGATCAGGGGGGAGTGTGGAGAAATGCGTGACTTACCTGGATAGACCACGTGCGGGTCGGTCACCGAAAATAAATAAAAAGAAAGAAAAGAAACGGTCAAGACTCTTATTTATAGAGTAGTGATCACGTGAGTTAGAAGAATATGCAAATAGAGGTGAACGATTTTGCGATATAAAAAGCCTGTGTTGTTAAGAGGAGGGGCAGACTGTTGGCAGAAGTCAGTGCTGTCAGACGTGCTTTAGAGTTTTGTTATTATATGCTGTTCGATTGTTGGGAGAGAGAGAAAAGAGAAGAGGAGGAACCAAGAAGACATTCTGCAGATACTTGACTTTGTGTTGGTTTTAACGCTAAATACTAATTATGCATATATTTTATAATATGCATAAATGCGTAGAATTTAAGATGAAAACATTCTGTCACACAGACTTATTTTTATAGAAATCTACTTTATACCTATGAAGTCGAGTTTGTTCTAGAATTCTAACTCTAACACTGTAACGTGCATCCAGGAGATAAGCGCCCGCGTGTTTGCGTGTTGTGTGGGTACGTGGGAGAGACGGATGAGGGGAAAAAGACTTACCCCGAGACCAGCTCAGCGTTACCGACCAAAAATAGAAAAGAAAGACCAAGATGGCGGCCGCCGTCTTTTGTAAAGTATGATGTCTCGCAAAGTCACACGAATTCTCGGAATATGCAAATTTAGCCGGCCTAGAACGACGATAAAAGCGGGTGAGGGGAAAGACGTGGGGGAGTGACGATTGAGTTGGCTGGGGAATCGTGTGGCTGTTGCTTCTTGTGCCGTGTTGAGGATATCTTACCGTGTTAAAGAGAGAGCCAGGCGCCATCTTTAATTTTCCTTATACTTTTTCGTTAAAAACACTGATATTATTTAAGCGAACTTTTGAATATAGTCAGCCATAGATCTGCGAGCGAGCGAGTTCTACTAATTTGGAAGCGATAATTACTCATTAAGCTTTCATGTTTTTCTATTGGATGATTCGCTTCATTTTACTATTACGCTGAATTCGATTTATGTATCGTTTTTACATCCAGGATAAGTGCGTAGAATTAAAGATGCACACGTCATACCACAGGGAAATATTAAAATCCATCACAATCAATAGCCGAACTAGCGAAAAAGTGAAATGTGACAGAAATTACCGGTCTTATTGAAGTACACAATTATCTTGGTATAAATACATATTATAGACGACGGTTAACATTCATACACCGAAATCTTAGACCATTCCTAAAGAGAAGAATCCCCTTGTTACGTAAACATAATGGTGCTCTAAGTAATTTTGTGGACGAGAAAAATTCGTATTAGACGAGGTCACCAACCGCAAAAATTCGAGAATCATCGCCAATAACCATTTTCCTCTAGTCATCCATAGTAAACACCCCATCTTTGTTATAGTGTTTCCAGCTGTTGGCAGCAATGGAAATGTCATACCTCCTCACTTTATTGAAGTGAACCTGAAGAGCAATACGTCGGAATATCTGAAGATTTTGGCAGAAGTTCTCTTACAGGATTCTGCATCTGCTCCATAGGTCAACACCAGTGTAGACCATCTAGAAGAGAGAGTTGTCGCTTTGTGTACTCGTAAATGTCTTATGCCTTAGCTTGCCAGATTTGAACCCCCGCAACTATTGTTTATGTGAATATGTTCAGAAAGTCTATAATGCTCGCCCCCATAACAGTGTTGTCTCCCTGAAGACCTCTAGAATGCGAGCATTTCTTATCAAGAAATAATTAGTTGCCAAGGTCTATCAAAATGTTAGGGCTCGAATTCTGCAAATAATAGACGCAGAAGCTGTACCCATAAAATAAAATGTTTGTATTTGTATTTCACATAACAGTTGAATAAACGCACAAAATTTTTTATTGTACCTTCATTACAAGGATTAAAGCTTGAGATCTAATACTGCGAATTTATCGGAAGGGAAAAAAGGATTAAGGACAAAACAAGAAGGAAAAATCAGAAGATCGTAGAAAATAAAAATAAATCGACGTGTAGCAGTGTTACATTCAATCAACGCGCGAGAAAACACACGCCCCTTCCATTTACCCAATAATTGTAATTCGTAAAAATGATCATCGTGCGAATGTAATGTATTCTTGCCTATTCCTGGTTCTTTATAAGACGATTTGTTTTTATTTTCCCTAAAGTAGAGTAGTCATGTTGAATGATTAATTATTTCACTCCTATATCAATAACTGTTCAATGACTTTGATCAAACATATACTAATAAAAATGAATTTTTAGTATTTGCATGCTTAGTCAGAAAGTGTGATTACTTAAAATCTTCAAGTGTTAGGAAACACCATAAAATATTAAAATAAGCACAAACCTTTTTATACTGTTAGACTAAGAGAATAACTGCCCATTGATCAGCAACACATGCAATTAGAAAAAAAGTTTGTATCATGGTATTGAGCGAAATTTGGGCTCAACAAGAAACTCGTTTTCCTGAAATCCATAAAATATGAATGTATTTATGTTTTAAGAGAAAGAGGGACTCGCTAAAAATCTGCGCTAGTCAGGTGTACATTAAATTTAAATATTATGTCGTCTAGGAGGAAATTTCGAAGACAAAAAACTCACCATGGCCGAGAAATACATTAAAACAAATATGTTTTCCTTTATATCATTGACAAGATGATAGATAAAAAATGTCGACATTTCCCAGGTATATGTAATACAAATATGCGTTCTATTATATAAATTAAGCGAAAGATAATAACGCCGGTGTGGCCCTGGTATACATTTAAAATGTTTCATGATATGACTGTAATGGTAGACAAAGAACTTGGTGTTGCCTGAATATACATTAATAAATAACTGCTTCATTATAATATAATCTGAAAGCAATTAAACTAAACATAAAACACATTTTTTAATTATTATTATTTATATATATTAAATCCAGTATATAAAAGTCATCATACTCAGAAAATTGTGATACTTTAGCTGAGGAGCTATAAATAGAAATTCAACAAAAGGTAAAATAGCGAAAATTTCTTGGGCATATAATGGTTGTCTGTAATCCTCGTTTAGCAAATACGTATTTGTTTGTAAATGCCCTTTAAGGCACCATTAGAATTACTATCCTTGCAAAAACAATTAAAGACATAAGACATTGCTTTTTCAGGATGAATGAAGAAATCTATTTGTAGACATCATGTAAGCTCATTCCCTTAGGCCAAACATAGACGTCAGTCACGAAATAAACGAAGAAAACTATACGAACGTGACAAGACGTTTTTTGTTCGTGCTGGTTCGATGCGTCATTCTAACGATTAAGTCAAAAGACTTATTTATACAGATGATGATTTTTTCAATTTTTCGCAACATGGTAGATTGGAAATTATATCATAAATTCATAGAAAAAGTTACTTCCTAAAATAAATTTGATAGGAGATTTTAACCGGTGTTATGCTATTGCTCGTTGTTCTGATACTTAGATATTAACCAGATAAAGATAACGTCTAATCATAAGCGATAATTATATGTAGCCAATTTCTTTTTATTCAATTTTCACCCCTAACAAGGCACATAACCACTTTGAAGCAGGGGGCTACTATCAGGGACTTAATTAGCGGGGTCATTATGAAGGGAGATGAGTAGAAGGATATTTGTTAACATTACACTTGAACTTCTGCATATCATTGCAGTAGGGAAAGCAGAATCCCGGAAGGGAGTTCCAAAGACCCGCAGTTCTGGGAGAGAAACTATTGGAGTAAAAGGATTTCTTGCACCTAGGGCTCTCTACTGTAAAGGGATGAGACTTAGTAGCTTGTCGGGTTTGTCGGGGATAGTTACGTCGGGGAGGTACAAGTGTTTGCAGTTCGTCAGAGCATTCACCATTAAAGTATTTGTAGAACAGGCAGAGGGATGCAACATCTCGTCGATGGGACAGGCAATCCCCAGGCCTTAATCCCATTGGAACTTTGTGGTTCCGTCAAGAAAAAACTCAATCCCCAGGCCTTAATCCCATCGGAACTTTGTATGTAATCTGTTATACAAGCAAAATGAGGGCATGCCAAATATTGTTTTAAAAATAAATGTAATAAGGTTTACTTCAGTATTTCTAACACGTACACATACAGACTACCACTTCCTAGCTTACCTCTGATAATGTTATATTTTGCATATGCTAGTGTAATTCAATATTTTGGCATTAAGGATAGACTTTTATTTAAGACCACTGTATGCCGCTCATTTTAAGCATTGTACATAAGTCTAGTGTAACTTGTCCTGAGCGACACATTATTATTCTATTAAATCATTACAACGTCAGTCAATCGTCCTTGAGCACGAAGAAAGGGAAGGAGGGTGAAAGGGATAGGAAGAAAGAAACAATATTAATAATTTCCAGGCGTAATGAGCATGCTCTAACAAACCTTAACGACTATCGTTTTATTAATTATATTTATTTAGCATGTAGAAAAAATTATATGTCATCTATGAAAAATTGTTCTATCACTTGTTCATTACAAGCGGTTGATAGTCAGCCGAAAATTTCGGGTTAGGTATTAGAACGTTTTAGAACAATGAGACAAAGCAACTGGATTAAACATTTTATAAAATCGTAATGTGCCAATCGTTCCCGGGATCTATGTTGCACTGTGCCAGACAAGTAAGAACTTTTTAAAAACATCTATTTACCTACATAGTTTATTCGATTGTAACACAATATATTATTTTAAAAGTACACTTTATTCAGCAGGGACACACGAAGTGGTGCGTCTTTATTTTCATCGCGACAATCATCGATGTATATTCTTAACGCAGTGCCACGCTGCTTGAAGTAGAACATGTCACGCAAAATCTAGTAAATAGTAAAAGGAAAGAAATAATTTAATGTATTTAAAATAATTACCGTGCCTGCTCATATTATTACTACTATATTCTGCGAATAAACTTATGGATAAAAGTTGCCTCTCCTGTTTAAAAGCAAATTATCATTTACTATCTACACATAAATTAAGTAACCCCACTTTCATAAGTAATTCTTTTAATATGGTGTATTTTCTTCGCCCCGAAACATTGCGATTACAACTGACATCATTGGCGATTAGAATTCAAAAGCAATGTAGATTGTCTTCTAAATAACTTTATCCATTTACTGTAGAACGTGCAATGAGACCCACTACATATTTTGATATTTGTGAAATTATATACCCATATGTTACAAACAATAAAAGGAAGTTTATATGCATCAAAAACAAAAACACGATCACAACAAAGAACGTAAATAGTATAGAATTTCCATAATTGAAATCTAACTAACATATTCAGATGACAAATAAACAGATAATCCAGCAATTATATATATATATATATATATATATATATATATATATATATATATATATATATGCACATATGTGCAACGGGGAAGTGAAATATTTACATCATAGATGCATCAGTTTAATGATCATTACAATACACTCTCCTCTGATCTATTCGGTCGAAATAAGGAGTTAGAAAGTCTAGCGTAAAAAAATAACGTTCACCTATATCATCTGATCTTTCTTAATTTCATAATTGCCTTGCTTGCTATTGGTAGAAAACTGGCTGTTGTATTCTCCATTATGTAGTGCATATTGATGGTAAAATTGATAGAATATATATGGGAGTTTTTTGTTTCAAGGCATCAAGTGGTGTTTACTATTGGAGTTTATTATGGTGTTGGCTAAATTACCAGATGTGGTGAATAAAAGTTTCACTGAGTTCTTATTGATTAGTTCACTTTATCTATTCCAAAGGGAGAAGGTTTTATCAATTATTTTTAAAACTCCTTAGGGATATTGCTTTGGATATGCTCGTGAACTGCAGATTAAACCAGACATGTTCCTTCGCCCTTTTCTTTTATTCCTTCACCATTATACGCATTTATGTCTTTGTTTATTCTTCTTGTTTATTATTCATTTTCGTATATCAATTTTCAGTATTTGGTTTGCTCCTTCCTTTCTTTGCCAATAACAGTAACATAAAGAATATAATGAATAACAATAAAATAGTATAAGAAGAACTGAGTTTAGAGAAAAATTGTAGTTGTTTAACGCCAAACAGATGTCTGTATTAGAGCAAATGCTTAACTTCTGAAATCATGTACAAATTTAAGGATACGGTTGATAATAGTATACCAATATATGCAGGGGACGCGGACTGCTTTTTAAGGAAAGATACAAAAACCATGTTGCATCATTCAAGAACCCTAACCCTAACCGGAGAATGAACCTAATAGGGATGGGGATAATGATAGGAAGGTTGGATTGAACAAAAATCATTATTAGAAATAAAAAAAGAGGAACACAACTGCATTAAGTGAGTGGGTTAGGGCACTACATAAAAATAAAAATAAGGGTGAATAAAAAAGATCAATAGAAGAAAAAGATAGAAAGTATAAACCAAGAAAATTATGAAGAAACGTACTATATAGTAAAATCTAAAGTGGAAATACTAAACAAAAACTGAATGCTATGCAAGGATATGTTCATAAAAATAAATTTCTGCTAGCAAGCATATAACTGAAATAAATTTAGAAAAGAAAAAATCCACAAAAATACATTGCGGGTAAAATGTACATGTAATATTAAAATTTCAAATTGCTACAAACACAAAATAAAGAAATAAACCTTATATTTCCCATACAGGAAATAAAATAATTAAGAATCTTTATGGGTGAATCAAAAGTTAATTTTCATAACAAAAATGAAAAGCAAAAGGCAAGAGATAAGCAAAAGAAAAACTGGATTGGTCTTTTCCTCGATACTAAAAAAAATCCAAAGCTTAAATAATTACAAGCTTTAAGTTGACTGACACGACAAGAATGGAGTAAAATAGTTTGGAGCAAGAAGTTACATTTTGAGAAAAATCTGAAACTTAACAGAGATTAGCACTTTAAATTCACCATTAGAAATATAAACTTAGAACTAAAGGTAAGAGGATTAATAAATATTGGTCTAAATTATTAACACATGAACACATACAGATAAGTAAGTAATATTTAATTTAATTTTAAACCTAGGGTTACCTCCTTTTCAACAGATAGAAATATAGTAGAGGTAAACAGAGTGTTTATAATGGGAAACATATAAAAAGTACAACTTACATTCCGAATTTAAACCAATGATATAAATAGCATAAAATGAAAGTAAACAGTAACATTAGAAAATCAGGACATTTGAGCAAACATAGGTTCAATTTTGGAAATAAATTAGACACCCAACAAGTTTAAATGGTAAAATTAATTTTAGAACTATTAGCCCAAGATTAAAAGGGGATAATTAATTAATACTTAAATGAAAATATCATAATATGAAAAACTTAACGTAAATAAAAATGGATAACCCTATGAAAATTTAATAAACAAGATAAATTCACTCACAATATCGAAATAAATAACAAGCCTTCAGTAACAATAGAAGGTAACAAGCAAAAATGTTAAATGTAAAAGACAGACTAAACTAGTATTGAATAAAAATAGCACTAGCTCAATTTTCTTACTTTATAGAAAGATTTAAAATCACACACCCTTTATGATATTTTATAATTAAGTAAAATAAAAGTGAAATCCCTAGTAGAAACATTGGATACGATGTTATAATAAATGGCGTACAATACAGTAGGGATGTAAAATCTTCAGTCCGGTTTTGGAGGGGTTATCCCGTATTTCAAAAACGAAAAATTTATGAAACAATAAATCTTTAAAATAAATAGCTAAGAGAATAAAAATAATCACCCAAATAAAAAGACAGTAGTAAATTGATGCAAAGATAGATAATCGATCGTAATATGTTAAAAATAAAGATAAGAAATAAGTCGATATATAAAAGTTCATAACAAACAGAAAAAAGTAAAACCAATATGTGTATTAGGATATGTAGGTAGGTTCTACCTCATTGTTTCCGAATGGGGGACTCAATACGTATTCTTTATTGTTCATTAAATAGTGTATTTTCATCAGCTGAAGAGGGGTCGTTACTTAGTATACTTTTAAACGACATACTGTTTTAAATTGGTCGAACGATAACGATACGATTGTAACGTATTATGAAATCGCAAATTGTTGCTATGACTCGGATCTTTGTTGTCATAATTTTATGAATATGGTCGGTTATAAAACTAATAATTTTGAAGATTACAAATTAAGTATTCATTTCACAAATTCTTCAACGCGTGCGTGTTAGCTTCGGTAAATAAGTATAAATAAAACTTCTATATTCACATTATAAACTGCTTAAATTGTATTAGACTTTTTGCGGTCATTAGTAGCTGTCTATCTTCGTAAGTAAAGAATTCAAGTAAATATAGTAAAAAAAATTAAGCCCATCTTACGATGCATTTTTTAAAAACTTTCTATGTGGTTGAATATGAAAAAAGTATTGATCCACGTTTATCAACTCATTTATTAGTTAATTATAAAGTTAAAAATCAGGCAAATAGAAACATTCTATTTTTAAATTAACTTGATATTTACCTCATATAGAAGGTTAAGAAAATGTCCAATCGCAATAATGTTTCGATTAGAAAGTTTTTTAATTAATTTATTCTCGTTCTCTGAGGAGTAATATAAAAGCTAAATCTGCAAAGAAATGAAAAGAAATAAAATAATTTTATTAATGTGAAGGAAATATAACAATGACACCGCTGTGGAGAGCAACAAGTGTGAGTCTTCAATGAGAATCAGCTTGAAGTAAAAAAAAAAGTACGCTGGAAGCATCGTATATCTCTCTCTCTCTCTCTATATATATATATATATATATATATATATATATATATATATATATAAATATGTTTAGATATAAAGATATATAATATATATATATATATATGTATGTATCCATTTTCTCCATATAACAGAGCCGTGAAGGCATAATGAGCAGCAGCAGCAATATGTCACGTATGCAAATTATCAAGACCGTTTACGTGCTGACTCTAAAGCCGTGCAAAAGAAGGAAATGAAAAATTAGAGAATAAAAAAAAAAACAGATGGCGGGAGAACCAAACTAAAATAAACAGGATGAAGTATGTTATTAAAGAAAGTACCATGAATAAATTTATGTTATTTCAACTGAAAAAGCTGAGTCAGTTTCTTTCGTTTTCTGTATTTGGCGAGTTTTTCTACCTGCAACCCTTATACCCGTACTGAAATGTAAAAAACAATCATACACGCAGCAATCACGATTTTCTATGCGCTTTTCCCAGTTTCTTTGGATGTGTGTATCATAACTCTAAACTGGCTTTGTTACTTATATCTTTGTCCTTGTCAAATAAAAATACCAAATTAATTCATTTATATAAAAATAAACAATATAATTAAGTAAAATAAAAGTTATCTCCCCAGTAGAAACATTTGATACGAAACGATCATAAATGGCATACAATACAGTAGGTACGTAAAATCTCAAGTCCGTTTTTGGAGGGTTTATCCCGTATTTTCAAAAACGAAAAATTAATAAAACAATAAATCTTTAAAATAAATAATTAAGAGAATAAAAATAATCACCCAAATTAAAACACAATAGAACAGTGATGCAAAGATAGATGGACAATCGATCGTAATATTTTTAAAATAAAGATACGAAAATAAGTCGATATATATAAGTTCATAACAAACGGAAAAAAGTGATACCACACCGTGAATTAGGATATGTAGGTAGGTTCTACCTCATGGTTCCCTAAAGGGAGACTCAATATGTATTCCCTATTGTTCATTAAATAGTGTATTTTCATCAGCTGAAGAGGGGTCGTTATTGAGCATACTTTCAAACGACATAATGTTGGAAATTGTTCGAACGAACGATAACGATACGATTGTAACGTATTATGAAAGCATAACTTGTTTCTATCACTCTGATCTTTGTTTTCTTGATTTTATGAATATGCTCACTTATAAAAAGTAATAATTTTGAAGCTTACAAATTAAGTAATCTAATTCAAACTTAATCTTTATTGATATATCAACAATTTACTTAATTGTAATTTATCTGAACATAGTAAAAATTCCAGGAAATATATATATATATATATATATATATATATATATATATATATATATATATATATATATATATAATAAATTCCACAGCCAAACAACGTCGCAGTCCAAACGAGCCATGACAGTCACAGAACCGGAAGTCTAAGTCTTGGACTTCCGGTTCTTTGACTGTAATGGCTCTTGTGGGCTGCAACCTTGTTTGGTTGTGGAATTTATTATATACAATCTATCTCATTCTGAATTTATTATATACAATCTCTCACATTCTGAATATATATATATATATATATATATATTTATATATATAACTACTTCATGTACTCACATAAAATTAATATACGAAAGTATAAATTTATGCGTAAACTCTAAGTATTTACTTCAAAAGTGCTCAATACGAAGCTAGACCTAGTTAGTAAGTTATAAAATATATATAGCGATTAAGCTACACTTAATATTCCGCGTTTCATCCACTCTAGGACTTTTCAGGCTTATGGGCATAAGCCTGGAGAGTCCTAGAGTGGATGAAACTCGGAATATTCAGTGTAGCTAAATCGCCGTATATATTTTATAACTTACTATATATATATATATATATATATATATATATATATATATATATATATATATATATATATATATGTTTATATGAATATATACATTGCAATGTATAAATTATAAAACAGTAATCCTGGTAATTCTATACCATTATCTAAATCACTCCTTTCATATAAGTGTATATTTATTTTAGCAACGTTAAAAAAGTTATAACTTTCTTACACACAATCGGCTTCACTAATTCAAAAACATTAAGTATGATTTTTACTGAAAAATATATATAGGCATCCATATTTAAAACGAACAGTAATCCAAACTGCTCAAAGACGACTAATGCAACTCAGTCGAAAGTACTTGCAAAACATGAACAAGAAAAACAACGGGTACAGGAAGACAATTATTGAACTTTCTCGCTATGATAGAAAAATTAGAATTGAAAAATTACATAAAAATTACATAAAAATGTTATGAAATAAAAACACTCTGATATTCAACGATACTTGTCTGATAATATATATATATATGTGTGTTTGTGTGTGTATATATGTATGTGTTTGTGTGTATATCCTAATGTATATGTATCAGATAATTAATGAAACACGTGCAAACATGTTAAAAGAATGAAGATAAAACTAATATTAAACCAAAACTCAATCTTTATTATGTGTTATTATTTTTACATACGCAGGTGAAATTCAAATTACACAAACACACATGCACACATACACACATACATATCTATATACGTACATATATACATATAATATATATATATATATATATATATATATATATATATATATATATAATATTTGTCTTGCAAGTATTGCATTTATGTTCAAGAAAAAAATCTCAAAATCGTTGTATGGATTTACATTTTACGCTTTATTCTGTAGTTTACTTGCCATCCTCCGCAATGGAAACCACCAGTCCTCATTCTATTAATAATATCTTACTTATGTATTAGCTTAAACAAATAAGTATATCTGCCCCGTAATTTTTTTATATTCGAAATACTATTTATATCAACTGTCTTATACATTTTGCGCTCATAGAAATTTGGTTATCTTTGTTAAAAAACAAACAAAAAAAGTAAATATATATTTGTTAAAAGTCCAGATTTGCTGACGATGCATTTTTATCAATTCTCTTTTCTTATATAATGCAAGTTAAAGTTTAAAAAATGCATTAATCTCATATGGTTAATTATGAAGTAATAATCAAGCAAATAAAAGCATTCATCTTTTTTAAATAAACTTGATATTTTACCGATTATGGAAAGGGGAAAAATAACCAAAAGCGATAATGTGTTAATTAGCTAATTTATTTAGTCGTTTTTTTCGCGTGTTTAGGAGGAATATATAAGAAATATATTAAAAAAAACATGGAACACCTCCTTATTAAAATAAAATCTGACAATCAAAACTTTCTGAGAGCAACATATGACATTCTTTAATTAGAATATATTTGAGGAAGGAATTTTACAGGAAGCATAGTAGCAAGGTATATATATATATATCTATATATATCTATATACATATATATATATACATACATAAAACTACTTAATTTACTCACATAAAATTAATATACGAAAGTATAGATTTATGCGTAAACTTTTAAGTATTTACTTCAAAACTGCTCAATACGTAGGTAGAGCTAGTTAGTAAGTTATAAAATGTATATGGCGATTAAGCTACACTGAACATTCCGCGTTTCATCTACTCTAGGACTATTCAAGCTTATGCGCGAATTCTGTGGTTGTTTGTCGTTTTTATATGCGCATCTTCTATTGAGATTTTAGTGGATAAAAAGCGGAATATTCAGTGTAGCTTAATGTCCATATACAACTTACTACATATATATATATATATATATATATATATCTGTACATATAAATATATATATATATGTTTATATATGTTTATATATATAATTAAAGGCTTCCTTCAGACTTTGACAGACTATAGATACCCTATAAGGGTTGCCTACGCGTGAAATTTTGTGGCAGGAGGTGCGCAAGCTCCATCCACACCTCTCCAGAGTCGACATTGTTAAATACCAGTTGCAAGTGAAGTGTATGTACAGGACAACTGGAAACAAATGCCGAGATAAACAGAGAGCACATGCAGCGCATAGAAATCCTAAATGGTCACCCATCTGGTACTAACAAGGCTCAGTGTTGCTTAAACTCGGAGTTAAGTTAATATATATATATATATATATATATATATATATATATATATATATATATATATATATATATTGTAGTACTTTGTAAATATATATGCGCTAATTAAGCTGCACATATTTTTCCGCGTTTTATCCTCGTAGGGATTCATCAGACTCTCATGACGATCAAACGCAAACACGTCTGTGTATGGTAATTTCATACATATTTTCAAAACTTACTATCAAGCTCTTTGTACACATAGAGCACTGTCGCCGTCAATACTGAAAAATGTTACATAAAAGTCTATACAGATAATATATATATACACATATATCCTTGCATATATATATATGTATATATATATATATATATATAAATATAATTTACGTCGAAATAATAAACACATAACATATATATGTATACGTAATAACTATAAAAATTACAATATATGATTTTCGATTGCATACTTTCAGCTTTTTAAGGTGAATGCCGCTATGATTTATGTTAAAGAAAATAATAATATCGATTAATAATTATTTCCCGTTCATAATAAAGATACACTACCGATTATTATAACGAGGTTTATATCTGAGTGCCCAATAATTAATATATCAAGATGTACTTTTGATTTTATTTAAATAAACATGTTTTATATTGCTAGACAATGATGATAACACATTTTAAGGGCAGTTGATTTCATGAAAACGAAATGGCGAACTGAATATATAGAGGGAAAATAATAAGTGAAAAAGCAAGTGCAAAACTCATTTTTCAGTAAGGGACACACTATCGTCTTTAACAGCCTTTTACGTATGGTGCTGGCATTTTATAAGGGTGTTAGGATTCAAGAGACACTGTTTTTGTATTGCATTATTTTTTATTTTAATTGTTTTAAAGAAATGGATGGGTCTAATCGTATTTTTGTTGTAAGTTAGGGTTGCGTATCTATAAGTTTTATGATCTATTCCATATAATTTAACTTTTGGTTGTATTTGAATGTATTAAAATATATTAATGAGATTCGTACTGCGTTATTGTCCTATGAGTAGTAGTATTTCTTAAATACTGGTTTTATTTGATGGTTGACAACATAATTGGGATATCCATTCTTAATAATTTCATTTGTGATTTTTTTTCATGGACTAGTTATTTTTAGTGGAGAAAATTACATGAGAGCTGTTAAGTAGACTATTGGCAATGGCTTTTTTGGAGAAGTGAGGGCGTTCGCTCTTTAAATTAAGTGGGCAAGTATGTTAGCTAATTGATACTGTCGTTTAAGCTCAGGAATTAGTCGTTAGTGGTTCCTACATCAACACCACATCTGGTATCAATTGAAATATGTCTCTCGTCTTGCAGAGGCTCCCTGTTTTGACAAGGTTCTGGGATTGACCTTTACTTCTGATATTAAATGGAACACGTACATCAAATCTGTTTCCAAGGTCTCTGGAAAAATGGTGGGATACTTCTACCGAACCAGTAGATATCTCATTGCTGATGCTATTCTCTGTCTATATAAAAGCCAAGTTCCTCTAAGGATGGCATAGTGCTGCCATATCTGGACAGGAACTTCAAGGATGGCATAGTGCTGCACTATCTGGACAGGAACTGCTAAACACAGCCTATCCTGCCTTGACAGAGTACAAAATAGACTGCGTGGCTTAGTGGGAAACCCCCTTTTCTCTTCCTTGCAACCTCTCTCTCACAGAAGGGACGTTGCGAGCCTCTCTTTGTTTTATCTTTATTTCCATCGAAAGTGTTCGTTTGAGCTCCAATCTTTCGTCCCCCTCGCCAATCTCTCACGATAAACCGCCGTCTAACTGAAACCACTATCAGTAATTTTCCCCACTCTTTATCTGTGTTTAAATCAAAACGTAAATTTCAAGTCCAACATAAACAAGTTCCTGATAAACCGCCCCCTTAAGTAAGACACTTTATCAAATCTCCATTACTAACAATTACTACGATATTGTCCTATTGATTACGGTACACGCAATGACTCTTATCTCCGAGTGGTCTCCGGGCCTTGATAAGTGGTGAGTTCCACGTAAAAAAAAGAAATTAACGCATACGTCTCAGACGGCCGACAATGGCGTAATATATATGTGATAAATATTAACTTTATTTCATCACAGAATCAGAAAAACCTAACAAAAAATTAATAGAACATATAACTTAACAGAAGGACTGTTTGTTTATATGATAAATGTTGCACAAATATCCATGTAACATATTAGAGTCACTTCAACACATACAGAGGTGTCGCCCCCCCCCAAGACAAAGGAAATATATCCGCCTCAGCTTTTTCTTTACTTGAAATAAAACGCATTTATTCATGTTACTTTCCAAATTACGTGTATAGATAGGTTTTACAATTATATTCGTTCGTCAGTTAACAAAACTCTGTCTTGTCGAACACCTGCATATTCTGGTCCCGCCTCGTCTAGTCGCCACCATGCGGTTTTAGAAATATCTCTGGATGGCATGTGTTGCGCCCCGCTGTTGTCGCTTATTTGGTTGCAAATGTCATTGCGTTTTTATTTTTCATTTTTTTCTTCTTGAGGGCAACTCGCAGCATGGCTTGATCATTTCCAAACTTGAGCCGTCGCTTCTGCTACATACGTCTCCATTGCTTCATTGCAAACACAATCTCCCTCCATCTCTTTGTATCTTGGTCTGTCTTGTTTGGGGTGAAAATGTAAAAAAAATGATAGTGATTCAATAAAATTAAAAACACTTTTTTATATCAAATATTTTTATTAACCTAAGTAAGAAAAAGAATACTTTAGAAATTTTATCTCCTTATCCTCTAGGGTTTCGATGTCTACCATCTCTTCAGAGGAGAAAAATTTAGCAAATAATTATAATGGTATTCACCCTATTTGCTAAAGTCAGTGAGAAAATGATATTAAGGTTCAGTTCCAAATTGCGCGGTAAAATCCAAGGTGCCAGTTCATGAAAGCAGTGCGATGAGATCCAAGCTGTATATTGAGTAATCCACATCGCAGAGTAGAAATCCAAGTTGGATATTTCTTGAGCAATTCTTCTTTATGGGTCCGGTGAAAAGTTTTTTAAGGTCTGGAGGAAACCTTCTATTAAAAAAAAATTATACTATTACTGGAATGAAATGTTAGTCCGTTAGCATAGATAGAAAGGAGTAGTGGTGGGGAGAGAGAGAATTTAATAATGAAGAGATGGAGGGAGGTGTATATATATATATATATATATATATATATATATATATATATATATATATATATATAGCAGCGAGTTATCTCGATATACGAAGTTAAAACAAAGTATAAAAAGCTATAAAAAGGTTGACCGGCCGCTTTAGTAGGTCAGGTTGTGTTAGGATATAGGGAAAGGGAGGCAAAAGAAAAAGAAAAAGAAAAAAGAATTTTGGAACTAAAACTTTATATCCCTTTCTTCAAGTTCCCTTTCTATACGACTTCTAATTAATCAATTTTTGATCATGATTTTCCATGCCTCACTGACTTTATTTGCTCTATCCGGTACATCAAGCAATTCCTATTTAGATGGGATAATACTTATAGAATATCACGACCAGTAATATTTTGTAAATCTTATAATAACAGGTTTCCATACCAGCTGATTTTGAGATAACTTTATTCTGAATTATATATATATATATATATATATATATATATATATATATATATATATATATATATATATATATATATATACTTAAATGTAATATACTGAGTTCGTGTAATTCAGTAAATGTTCATATACCAATAGGTTTTAAGCCAAAAATGGATGATTTAAGGATTAAGCTACAAAATTATCACATTTCATAATGGAGCAATAATATACTGTGTATGCAACATCAAGACTTCAAGAAAAGGTATTGGTGGCAACAAAAAGTGTATTTCATTTTACGATACAATTGTTGCAATGTCCAGTTCGACAGTTTCAAGCATTATATCGTTTGAAAATTTTCAAAAACCAGCATTTCTTCAGATTTTATGAATAAACACAGTTTTGACAATGTAGCATTTTTTGAATAGAAATAAAAAAGGGGTGAACCCTAACGGGATATATATATATATATATATATATATATATATATATATATATATATATATATATATATATATATATATGTATGTGTGTGTGTGTGTGTGTGTGTGTGTTTAGATTTTTATAAATTCATTTATTCCAGCCTTTCACACTTATCATATTCATTGTGCTACTAATAACTTTTGTAATTTGATTTACTTTATTAATAGCTTCTCTTACACCCTGTTAAAGTAAGTATTGCTTACTATTTCTACTACTACTACTACTGCTACTAATACTCATACATTTTTATTTCCATCGCGATTAACAATCACTCATCCGCCTTTTCCCTGTTATCTTTCATGTCTTGTCGCATTTTCTGTGTTTCCGAACTATTGCCCATAAAGTGCAAACACTTGATGTAAAAAACGAAAACAATACACGTATATGATGCAATACTGTAGATCATTTAAGATAACTATTGTAAAAAAGTACTTGCTATCTACATATTAACATAATATGAATGCTATAATTATAAACTTAAAACTGATGTTATACTATAATATTTCAATTAGAGGGAAATTACAAGGGGTGAGTTATTAACAACGCACCTAAGAAACCTTGTTGTAGCATGTTCGAATCTAATTTATTCTACAGAAAATCTTCATAAAACACACGTTATTGATCTTGTGTCTAACGTCATGTATAGTAGGTAAATAGAAGTAAATATACCAAGAATCCCCAATATACTTGACAAAATTAAACTAAATCTATTCCTTAATTTTCCTTTGTGTAATTTCAAACACTAAATAAACTACGACTGCTACTAGTATTATTGTAATGATATACACTATATCATTGTAATATAAACTAGTATAATCCATATAATAATATATCTGTACTTTAATTTATACGTAAGCTATGCCAGTACACATCAATCTATGATAGGAAAACGTTATTCAATCGCCAGAAGTTAACAGAAATATAATAAATGTAGAAAATCCAGTGTCACTCCATGCCTTTAATATTCATGTTTCTCATCTCAAAATTAATATTTCAAAATGAATCATTCTAAAATCTAATAAAACGCTATGAATTGAATTTTGGTTTAACTATCAATATGCAATTGTAATTCGTTTTATTCATACAAAACATATGTTGTTGCAAATTATTTTTGATATTATTAGGTGCTTCGTGATCAGGAAGTAACTGACACGTTTGCATTAAGTAGATAATATTTTAATACATTTAGCAGGCAGGTATAGTAATTATATTGTGATGAAATTCACTAAAGAATTTTCATGGGTACTTGCTCAGTAAAATTGCATTTTTATTTATTCAAGTTAAACCCTAAACTAGGCACAATGACACCTTGAAGTAGGGGGCTACTATCAGGGAAATATGTTAACATTACACTTGAACTTTTGCATATCCGTACAGATCTTGGGGGAAAATTATTGGAATAAAAGGCTTTCGTACTCTTAGTGATAGCTACTGAGTAAGGGTGGAATTTAGCTGCTTGCTCTGTCTGTTGGGGGTATATACGTCAAGGAGCTACAAGTGGTTGTAATTCGCCAGAGCATTCACCATTAAAATACTTGTAGAAAAGGCAGAGGTATGCAACATCTTATGTATAACAAAATGCAACTTCTTTATAATTGTATTTCATTGATTTGGATTAGAAATCCGACTTCTTTTCTTTCTAGGATTATCTAATTTGATTTTAGATCAGCAGATATATTCCCAGAATGAAAAGTAAAAGAGTAAACCACCCTTCTTCAAATCTTCATTGTAATATTTTATTTAATTCTTTGGGGTTTCGTCTACGTAAACAATTACTTATCACGAAACGACACTATAATACTTAAATTTTAGCTCTTCAGTTAATAAATTTCAATCATGACATCTGTGACTTCATCATTAAACTGAACATTTATTTAGATTTTTAACCGTTATGGTCATTATAATTTAAAACTGAACATCCTACAATATCACATCATTCTAGTTAAACATACGTAACAAGGTTCAATGAATACTATCCTTAACCTGAGTTATTAATTTTACGTCCTACTGATTCTTTAGTATTATATAATCTCTTTGTGTCGCAAAACATAGTATTAAAAGCTTTGAATAAACTGCCAATTGCAATATTATTATTTTTAGACTTTCATTGGCTATGTTAATCGACAGATTATTTCAAGTTAGACATACTGTAATTATGTTGTTTGAAACTATTTTGGATTTTGATGAGGGGGTTTGTCCAGTTTAATGTTAATGATGTCCAATTAACGCAACCTGTAGATTCTGGCATGTTAGCTCCGTGTTCGTTATATGGCTAGCTTGTTTTCTTAAAACGGTGCGTATAAAGCTAACTTAAAAAATAAACGGATATTTATTAAAAAAAAAAAAAATTGTCAGACAACTTTCAGATCCTTACTACGCTTTTTTGTTCTTTACAACAGAAAGATCGTTCATGCTGAACTGAATATATTCTTTTCGTTGTTCGGTATTATAATTAATTACCTGCATTGATTACGAAAAACTGCTTGACAAATGACACACAATGAACAGTAACCACACGCAAACTCGCACAAATACACACGCACACACACGAACATATGCGCATATATATATATATATATATATATATATATATATATATATATATATATATATATATATATATATATATGCTAGCAAAAGTACCCGTCGTTGACTGGGTTCAAAAACAGCCTACAGAAAATTGACTCTGATTTATGAAAGTATGATAGGTTATGAAAAGGAAGGGTTGTAAAGAAATAGCTTCGAATTTGAGGGTATCAAAACCAAAGCAAAATATGATGAAAGTAAAAATAAAATAGATAACCTCCATTATTTATTATACCATACATGTTCACACTGAAACACTTATCACAATATTCTGTGGATCTATATTAAAAAATTTGTAAAACTTTGTGATATATTTCCATTCTATGGAGGTCAGGCGCGAACGAATTTTATCATACCATATTTCTTCAAACTGAAACATAATTATCAAAGTATACTTACGCAGATAGATATGAAAAGTCTATGGAGGCAAGGCGCGAACGAACCCCCAATATTTTATTATACCATCCATATTTAAGGTAAAACATACTTATCAAAGTATACTTATATACATCTATATCAAAAACACTTGTAAACATTTTTTTTTAAATTTTTACATTTTTTGTTTCCATGCTTTGTGAACCAGGCGCGAACGCAAACCCCTCATTTTTAATGAACCACCGTGCTGCCAGATCAACCATACCCATTCCTGTGTCGCGATACATGTCCTATCATGATATGTAATCAGTTTTTATAAAATAGTCAACCATATAGGAGCCTATTCGTGACCGCACACACACACACACACACACACACATTCAGCTTTGTATTATAGATATACATATATATGTATGTGTGTGTATGTGTGTGTGCGTGTGCAGCGAGAAATATGCTATGACAACTTAGATAACTGGGATCGTATATATTGAGATTTCCATTATAATGTATATATATATATATATATATATATATATATATATATACACACACACATATATATATATATATATATATATATATATATATATATACATTTAGTAAGTTATAATATGTATATGGCGATTAAGCTACACTGATTAAGCTGAAGCCTGAGAATCCTAGAGTGGATGAAACGCGGAATATTCAGTGTAGCTTAATCGGCATATACATTTTATAACTTACTAACTAGCTCTACCCACGTATTGAGCACTTTTGAAGTAAATACTTAAAGTTTACGCATAAATCTATACTTTCGTATATTAATTTTATGTGAGTAAATTAAGTAGTTATATATATATATATATACAGGTAATATATAAGACAGTGATACTTGGAGGTAGAGAAATATAAATACTATTATTTATGATATTTCGTTTAAATGTGTGAAATCGTATACACAACGCAAAAACAGAGACAAACACACGCACACACACACATATATATATATATATATATATATATATACATATACTACTATAAATTCGTTTTTCCTCTGTGTGTATTGATATTCATATTAAAAACCCTCTTTCGCATTTATTTAAAAAGAAAATACTATTTTCTCATATATAGGTTGTGGAATTGCATTTACGAGCAAAACATCTTGCTAATTTGCATATTCTTTTAAAAATTCATTTTAATTAATCCCCTATTAGTTGCTTCTATTTTCTAATGGAATAATCACGGTTAGTTTACTATTACGTGTAATTATATTTATGTAGATATTCTACATAATTTATACTTGCATAATATTTGCGTAAAAAGTTTAGAGTAAACACGTTTTTTTCATATATATTTATGTATCTATATATATATATATATATATATATATATATATATATATATAAATATAACAGTGAACGTGCCTGTGTGTGTGTTTGTGTTTGTGTGTGTGTCATTTGATATAAAGGTTACTGAGATTAGGGAATATCGGTGTGATTGATTTTCGGCCAGAAATTTTGCGATTAAGAGTCAAAGTTCAACGATTTGACCTTTGAGAACTCTACCAAACTCCTCCGACCATTTTTGGTCTACACTCCTTAAATTTTAGATATAAGATCCTTGGACATGGATCTAACTTAATAACTTGATTTGAGCAAAAACAATAAATGTTAAGGGGTCAAAAAAGGGGTCAGATTTAAAAAAAAAAATTACCTCTGCGGGCTATTCCAAATTACTCAGATAATTTCTGGTCTAAATATTTGAAATTTTACATAGAGCATATTCAGAGATAGGACAAGCTTTTTCATCGGTTTGGGTCGAAAATTTTTAGTTACCAATATATAAATGTATGTATGTATGTATGTTTGCCTGTCTGCCTTAAACTTTCACTAGAAGCGACGGATTTTACCAAGATCGAGATCATTTTAAAGTACGACCTTCATACGACAAATATCGAAAGCTTGGCTAAAAACATTAAGATCTTCCACTTCAACTAGGCACTTTTCTACAGGGGGGAGTCACTTTTTTCGCCGATATATTTTAAAGTTATTCTCTCCTTTAGATTGTCTTGCTTAATTTTAAAAAAATGTCGCTTCCGGTTTGGCGGTGGTCGTAACAGCATAGTCGTTAGGTTTTTACACCGTTCTTTTCCTCCTTCGTGGTACGGCTTCGAGCCTGCCTTCCTACTACCACATTTTTTTTGTTCAACAGACACATTCAAACACCCGGGCAACGACGGCCTGAAATGCTAGTATATATATATTTATATATATATATATATATATATATATATATATATATATATATATATAATTCTAAAACTCTGTCGTTCTTGGTTGTTTGCTTGTTTGCTTGCGCACTGTCCTCCTCCTCCTACTACTACTATGCCTCCTCTTCTTGCTATTACTATTACTTCTCTCTTTACAACTACTACGCCTCCTCTTCCCCCTCTTACTACTATTACTACTTGAACGTGTAAAAGAGAGTGTCGGGCGCCATTTTGAATTTTCCAATACATTTGGAAACACTGTATGCTTTTCGAGCTTAATACGCATGTTACATTGAATAAAAACACGAAAATATATATCCAGTTAGGTAGAAAAGTAACTTATCTTGCCTTTGATAACATTTATGTGTTATATATTTGTTTTTTTGACAACTTTTTCGAATCTATGTGTACAGTAATACAAACCCCAATTTTCTTACAAATAAATCTACTATATTACAATGTATTGTTTTACTGTGTACCTTTTCAGGGACCCAGTTTTTTTTTTCACGGTTAAATTAAAAGATATTTCAAAATTTGATTTTTACTTAAAGTATTATGGTATCTGTTCAGTGCAGCAACCCACTTTTAATTCAATGACTGTAAGTTTTTTTTCAATAATAAACAACTATAAACAGAACGACTCATAGAAATCTATCTATATTCTTTTTTCATTTTAATATACTTTCATAGAAATGTTTCTGTTATGTAAAAAAGAATATTTTCTTTACGTCAAAAGTGTCACGCTCATACATTAATTCCATAGTTAATCTATACTGCCCCAACGGGTCATGGGAAGTCTATTATATATATATATATATATATATATATATATATATATATATATATATATATATATATATATATATAAAAGTGAACGTGTCTGTGTGCGTGTGTGTGTATGTGTACATTTCCCTACGCAATAACCCTGTCAATTTTCAGTCTACAGACTCGAAATTTGATATAGTGGGTACTGAGATTAGGGGAAAACTATGTGATTGGTTTTCGGCCAGAAATTTGGCTGTTAAGGGGTTAAAATTCAACGGTTTGACTTTTGAGAACTCTACCAAACTCCTCCGACAATTTTGGGTCTAAACACTTCAAATTTTAGATAAAGCTACCTTAGACAACGATCCAACTTAATAATTGGATTTGAGCTCAAAACAATAAATTTAAGGGTTCATAATAGGGGTCAAACTTAAAAAAATTGACCTTTTTTTTGCTCAGCATATATCTCTAAACAACCGGGCAACGCCGGCCACCCATGCTAGTACGTATACATTTTTGTTTAACAAATGTTGTCTACCAAACTCCTCCGAGGGTTTTTTTGTCTACAGACATGAAACTTCATACATAAGGCCTTTGAATCCATGCGAAACTTTATATTTGGGTTTTAGGCCGGAAAAATCGGTGCCAAAGTGTGAAAATGAAAAACAATGACATTTGTCGGGTGAAGGTCGAACACCGGCATTACGAATTCATAACGTAGTAGCTATTGGTTTATTTTTTAATTTTTAGCCTTGCAGTAAAGATGTTTTCATAGACCAGTCATTGACGGCAGAGGCAAAATAAATCGAGAGTTGAACGTTTTGGTTTCGATTCTCGGTTGTGGCGCATGAGCCATTTTTTTCCCATACTTTTTCAATCATTACTATATATTGCATCCAATCTATCTGTCTATCTTTAAAAGTGAAAATGTATGTCTGTCTTTTCTCTATGGTAGTTAAGGAAGACTATTATACAGACTCGAGAGTTGACTTAAGGTGCATTGAGTCAGTTTTTTAAAATACTTTTTAAATCATTACTATATATTTCATCCAATCTATCTATCTATCTATCTATCTATCTATCTATCTATAAAGTGAAAACGTCTGTCTGTCATTTCTCTATGGTAGTTAATGAAGGCTGTTATACAGACTCGAGACTTGACATAAGCTGCATTGGAATTTGGGAAAATATTTTTAATTGGTTCTTGGCCAGAAATTACGCTGTCAATGTGTCAGAGTTCAACGATTTGACCTTTGACAAATCAGGTAAACTTTTCCGACAATGTTGGGTCTAAACACTTGAAAATTTTGATGTATGTTCCTTGGAAAGTGATCAAACAATTTGTAGCCCAAAACACAAATGGTAAGGGGTCAAAATCGGGGTCAAAGTTTAAAAAAATATTGAATTCCTAGCTAATTTTTGGTCTAAACATTTAAAATTTTACATAAAGTGTTACAGACAAAGGGCTACATTTTAATCAGTTTTAGGCCGAGAGATCAAAGTTCAAAAGATGTGATTTTGCAAATTTTCAGTTTAAACATTTGAAGTCTTACACAAAGCTTATTAACACAAGCAGAAAGCTTATTAATCAGTTTTGTGGCGAAAATCTGGCTGCGAAGATATCAACGTTGAAATCTTTGACCTTGGCAAACTCTACCAAACTCCTCCCAAAATTTTGGGTCTTACACTTGAAATTTTAGATGTTGGTTATCTAGACATGAGTCAAACTTTTAATATATATAAACATATGCACATAAAGTTATGATAAGTACATAGGGTCCGAAGAAAAGCGGGCTTATCTGCTTCTATCTATCTATCTATCTATCTATTTATCTATCTATCTATCTATATATATATATATATATATATATATATATATATATATATATATATATATATATATATATATATACGAGCAGGCCGCCCGGAGTTCGTGGTCGTGAAAATACGATTAAATATGATATATTAATTAATGTAGATTTCGTATTTATTGTTTCATTATATTGGACCCGATATATCGTAAGGACTTTAAAAGTTTTCAGAAAAAAAATACGCTAGCGCAAGCACCGAGAATCAAAACCAAACATTTAGCTTACAATATATTCATGCTTTTGATTTTATAACTGAGCTACAAAGACATGTTTTCTGCAAGGCTAACACTTAATACACGAACCAATAGCTGTTACGTTACGCATGCGTATTGACAATACCGTCGTTCGATCTTCATCTTCCAAATTTAATTTTTTTAAATTTTCACACGTTTGTGCTATATATATATATATATATATATATATATATATATATATATGCTTACATTGTTGTTATTATTAATTGTTTCGTCTAGTTTGTGTCCGTGTCTTTGTCTTCTTATTGATTTTTCAAGACACTCTCTATTTTATTGTATCATTTTTTATTTAGAACACTTAGGGATGACTATACTAATATCACTTATTTAAAAATACATGTTATATGTTTTGCCAATACACGCATATATGCGTTTAGTTTTTTTTATTAGTAAACTTGAAATATTGAAGATAGATGAGGAATATTGTTATTGCATTAGGCCCTACCTCATTAGAGAAGCATTTCTAAAATCAGCGCTCTACGTGATTGTTGCTGACCTCTAAAAAGAAAGTATCGTTACAGAACTATGCATAAAAAATAACACTCCAGCTTTTTCAGGTACGCCTGTATCCAATTTACCATGGCATAATTCAGGAGAACAAAAAAGATACTCAGAGGGCTGAGGAAGCTTAAAACATACCCAAAGGGGTAAGGCAGCTCTATGATCCGTCTTATACAGAAAAGATGCAAAACCCATTATAGAATACGAGCAAACACAAAATCCAAACACTGCCTAGGAACTGTGACAAGCCTGCCCTATCCCCGAGAAAACCGAGTAGAAAGATAGATAGATGTTTAAAGAATGTTGACCTTACAATATCAAGTCGATATGCCGGGCAGACGATAAAAAAAAATCAACATCACGAAAAATCTACCCCCCACCCCCCAAAAAAGCATCACCGATAGGAGCTGGCAAAATTGCTCAAGAAATAACGCCCAGCGGGAATCATACCCTTTACCAGAGCTTTGACTGATCTATCAGGAAAGATCTTAGAGAAAAACTAAGAACTACAGGGGCCAAGAACCGTACCCTGACTCCACCTATAACATGCATAGAACAATAAACAATATAACAAATGAAAAAGCTGCAGGTGCTGACGGAATCTTTTCTAATATGATCATCCAACCCAGAGCGAAAGCCATAGAATGGCTCGCAAGCCAATGACAAACATCAATGATAGCAAAGGAAGCCAGGCTTAAGTAATTGCGATTCACACGCCCGGAAACACTAGCTGCTGGCCCAGAAAGCTTCAGACCTATTTCAATGCTAGGCTGCATCCAGAAACTACAAGAAGGAATCGCCCTCACCTACTGATCCATTCGTGGACCTACATCTCCCAAAATAACAAGCACGCTTCAATCAGATGAGAAGTATTACAGAGCAAGTTACAGTCTTCACATCATACATAGAAGCGACCTACGAAAACAGGCTGCAAAGTGGAGAAGTCCTCATCGACCTTTTTACAGCGTACGACATTGTTTGGACAGGATGACTCATGTTCAAACATGGAAAAGCCATACACCGCAGGCACACATTACGTTTACTTGCAAAACAATAGAAACCAAATACTTTTATGTCATTTTGGGAGAAGATAAGAGCACGCCCAGGAAAAAATAGAGTTATCTAAGGCTTAGTAGTTGTGCGATCAGTTTTTAACGTCTACTTCAGCAAGGCATGCTCACCACTAAGTAAAGTTGGGAAAATTAATGGGTATTGGCTCATAAATCAAAGAGATGTGAGGAACGGTAAAAGACGCTGAATCAGGACACCAACCTTATGAAACCATTTTTCTTGAGAAATACAACATTAGGATGAATACCAAAAATACTATTAGTTTTTCATCTCAACAATTATTAGGCCTGATGAACCCTCCGAATCAAAACTAGTGAAACAGGCCTTCTCCTGATCAGTTTCTCAATTACCTGAGTATCACTCTGGGTAGTACGCTCTGCTATAAAATGCTCCTTAAAGGATGTGCAAATGAAATTGCCAAAATGAACACCGCCCTTAATATAGTAGCTTGAACGCAATTGAGGGGGTTCTTAGTGTCCTCGGATTTACAGCACTCGCACTCTCAACATTTTTTCGGAGCCAACGCACAAGATTTATTGACGAAAAAATCCGAGAAACCATATATATTACATCGGGATTGCTACCAGTAGAAAGCTATATCGCACCACCTCACAAAAGGGACAACTGCAAAGTGGATTCAAAACATCGAAGAGGACACCAGAAATTTACCAATCCAATATATTTTAAAATATGCTCCAGAAAACTCCAGACTCACGACCTGAAAACCATTCTACACCTCAAAATTTGAAAAAAAAATCGATCCAGTTGAGACAAGGAAAGAATAATAATACAACGCTACGTCTAATGGAGGGGACACTATTAAAGATTCAACTTGGCGCCTCCCAGGCTTTGCTACAAAGACTAGCAAGCAGTGGGTAGCCGTAAAACGGATCATGACGAGACACTTCAGTAAACACAGGTGAAGACACATAGACTCCCCAGTCTGATTGGAGTGTAATGAAGCTGCCACCTGCACACAGAAGGCCAGATCTTTCAATACCCAGTCACCCAACTTGCATGAGGCTATGGACCGCCCATCAATTTGGGTGAATGACGATTCAACAATTATACACATTCCTACTTTCTTTTCTAGTCTAATATGTCTTTCTGCTTACTTCTTTTTACTAGTTATTTCATTTTGAGAGTTACTTTCCTATTTACGGAATGGTGTACACGCTGTTGAGATGTTTCTTCTATAATAATGTAACCCTTGTTCTAAAAATCATCTACATAGGAATACACGATTATATATTGTAATTAACAAACAAATTATGAAGGTCGTTCCAAAAGTAAGCGCCCCTATTATTTAAGAGAAGACCAAAACGTTGGAGAGGTACGGAATTGCATTTGTACTATTAAAATGAGAGGGGTTTTGTGCTCAATAAGTTATTTTTCTACACAGTCACTACCATTCTTTATGTACGTTTTCTAGCTTCTTTTGATGCTTCGTTTGTAAAATCCCGAAGCGCATTTTGTCACTCACATCTCAGTCGCAGCTGTGAAATCGAGGAACCTATGACTTGTGCTGAAATCAACTGCATCGCCTTTGTAAATGTTTAACAGGCGTCAGTGAATGTGTATCCGTTCAATATTTTCTGCCTTGAGGAATTCAGTGACACATCCCTGCTTCTTATGCACCTCTATGACAGATAAGCCCACTCTTTTAATCTTACACCCTACATATCTACAATAAACATGATACTTTCAGGTAAAAATTATTACGTTGGGTCATAATAACAATGAAATTTTGCACCTCCTCTCATCCACAACTATCATTCTTTTTGTAACTTCCAACCTAATACACCCCTGAAAAAAAACTTGCTTTTATCATATTCACAAATTAAAATTCGTATAAAATATATACACTCTCAAGGAGAACAGTTCATTGCGCTTAATTGCGATTAATTTATACAATATTCAAATACCTGGGAGAAACAAACCACGTAAATTAGTAATTGTTAATACCCCACGAAATTTAAGTCATAGGATGGTAGTGTTTTAATTGCTCAAATATGGTTTGAATGGAATATTTCATTCTATAAAAGATACCGAAACCAATCAAGTGAGTCCATAGACAAGCCTATAAGACATTTGGTTGATTAAGACAAATATGTAGACTTGCAAACAGCTGCGTTGTAATGTGCAAGGACACATTCCTGTCCGAATGTGTTTCACAGTTCAGAAGTTCTTGGAGAGAAATTCTGATCAAATAAATTCTGTTTCGATCACCGAAAAACACTGAAGAAAATTACCATCAAAATAATATTTGTAGAATGTAAAATTAATTGTAATACGGTATCGCTTGAAATCAAAGTCATTTGATATGTATTTGTCTTTAATTTACAGATAGTAAAGCATTGGATTTCGTTTAACGTTTTGAGCAATAATTCTGCACAATGAACTGGGCGTTGTTTACAGACTATAAGCATAAGTCATGATTTAATATCGAATACATTCAGAATTATAAATAATTATAACTTAATAATATCAAATGGATTGTATTACACTCTCTTCTTAGCAGATACAAATTCATGAATTAAATTGTGTTATTTGATATTGATTAGATTCACAAACAAAGGCACACCACTGTTAGGAACCTGTCAAGAAATCATAGTGTACTTCAATGCATACAATATGTAGAGATATTACTAAAGAATAAATTACCCAACATAAATAGGAATTGAAAAGATTAAAATACTCTCCGTATACATGTTGTACTGAAATGTAGTTGAATACAATTGCAATTAAACCCATACAGACTTTATGACAAAATGGAGTGATTAATGCATTAACAGTATAAAGACTGATAGATAAAAAAATACAAACACCGAAAATTAATGCTTAAAGTAATCATAGCTGGAAATATGATAGGTTCCAATGATACGTAACACATTTTACCTATATTTCAATGTAATCTTCAGAAATGCATTTATACAGGAGGTATTTCTATTGTTTCGGTATACCTATACTTAGCTTCGTTTGTTGAGGGTCATTTATTAACCGTCATGTAATCGCTTCAACCAAATGAATTCTGTTACATAGTTCATAATGTATGGTAAATATGTAATAATTCGTTAGTGTACATCTGATTATTCATTGACCAACGTAAACAGACCAGATATTGCCATATGGAACAAGCCTGAAAAAACTGCACTCATTGTCGATGTCACAGTCCCAAATGATTTCGGCCTTATCAGAGCTGGACGGGAAAAGATAACAAAATATCAGGACTTAAAAATGATCTAAAACGACATGGTCTCTGAAAGAAATAAACATTATACCGGTTGTGATAGGAGCAACTGGCTTAATAACAAAAGAATCTTCATAAATACTTAGAAGCAATCCCTGGAAGACCAAGCTGTAATGAAATACAGATAGCAGTCATAAAATACCAGTATCTATTCTTAAAAGAGACCTCGGATATAAATTTAAATATTAACAGAATCAAGTGTTAGCTCTAGGAGGGAACCCCTTGATCTCTTAAAATTTACTGACGTAAAATACAAGAAAAATGGTACATGCGTTCGGCGACCTCTACTCAGATGTGACTGTCGCTAGAAACAGACGCAAAGTCAGATGGCTGAAGAACAAAGAGCGAGGCAAGCCATTTTATCTAGGGATTTCGGGGCAAACATGCGTGTTTAGAAATGTCCTGTTGAAATATGATTAACCAGTACTTGTACATCTCTCTCTCTGTCTCTCTCTGTCTCTGTCTCTCTCTCTCTCTATATATATATATATATATATATAGAGAGAGAGAGAGAGAGAGAGATAGATATATATTCTTCCCTTCCCGCTTTTTTTCATCCATGTGTTACTAGCCAATCATTTAGAAAGATATAATCCAGCTGAAAACATACACCATTTGCTCAACTTATCTCGTTATCTTGGCATTTTCCTGCGATATCTTACACCTGTATTGTACGTTTTAAAGCTTGGTGTAATAATTGTAAGGCATGCCTGCAAGACGAGCGAATAGAATATGTTTTTTTTATTGAGATATAATACCATCTTTAACAACGTCATGTCATTCATGCACAACTAAGCGTACTTTATTCACTGAAAATGTTAGCTTTTCACGAACGGCTTAGGATACGATCCGTAAAGTTAAACTATGGTACATTAAACATGTTTATTTTTTCTGTCTATCCATTAAATCTATTTCATCTACAATTTTCTTATTTACGTTAATTGCAGAATACTCTTGCTCTAGAATCCAATTATCATGCAACAAAGCAAGTGCGTGAGTAAGGAACAGAATATGGAGTGCCCCTCTAAAACATTTAGTACAAACACACGCCTAACTACAGCAACTATCAAACATTCCCATTATTCTGTATTCATGCTCAAAACTAAGCAAAAAAACGCCTGTAAAATGTACTCTTTACAACTGCCAGGCTGTGCAATACAATACTACATAACTACTTTGCATCAGACTATAAAATTAGGGTTTTCAAGTACAATGTAAACAAGATATTTTTAATCCATCATCTTATTGAATACATTTTTACCAATTTCCTTCCATTATATAGTAAAATCGTTTATTTTTCGTCGCATTACTGTTGATTTCTCCACTCCAAACTTTTATTTTAAATGCAAGTCATGAAACGGGAAGCAGTGTTTTTTCTATTATATAGATATTAACTTTTCAATGAGTCAGTGCGCATAATAAATGCAGGGACTATTCTTTAGAAACTATCAAGTTAGCATGAAATTCCTTGCGGTTTTTCATTTGTAAATGACATACTCAAACAGAAAATTATTGATCGAGAAAGTCGCCATCGGAATCAACACACTTTAACTAACACAAAATAAATGTGTAACGTAGCATGTACGCTCGAACCATGTTCGTTACAGTTCACACTTCTCTCGGACGCCCACGCCGGAAACGAACATAAAAACAAAATAAAATCGACTCGGATTTCCTTTGCCTACTATTACGGTTTTTCTTTAGCCCCATCTCTACACCAGCTTAAACGCTCTCTCCCTGTATCTTTCTCTCCCTCCCTCTCTCTCTCTCTTTCTCTCTCTTTCTCTCTCTGACACTACAGGGCAAAATTTCTATCTGAACTGGCATGCGGTTTAGTTTTTGCTCCATTACACGGCAGCGGTATCCAACCATTTATATATGGTGGAAGACTGGCATAGGGAAGTGTTGCGGAGCGTCATCGGCGTCTGAGGTAAGCATCCAGGCTTGTCGGAATGAACCTAGATTTCATCGCAAGTTGCAACCCGGTCGAAAAACGGGTCGTTCACCTTGCGTAACAGACGAGAAGATGGCACTTCATTACGGTGTTTCTGTTAGTTGTCGTTCAATTCGTGATGCATGGATTTATCAAGATTTCGTCTTTCCAATCTCCCTTAGGTTTTTAGAAATCGTCGTGTACGTTATGTTTAATTCCAAAGTTAGTACTCGAATAGTTGTGCGTGGATTACCTTCAGTTAAGACTCTTGATTGATCGTAGTCAACATCCGATGGCTGATTATTACGCTCATTATCTTAAAGACCTCCGTCGCCGTCACGAAATTTGTTGAACCACCATTGTGCTGTACGTTCAGTTGCAGTTCCCGGGCCAAATGCTTCGTAGATATGGCGAACTGTTTCAGCAGCTTTTCGGCCTAGCTTGAATTGAAATAAGAAAATCGTGCTCATTTGCTTTTTTCCATCTTGAATTTAGCATTCAGAACAGAAAACATAACTGTTTTAAAACGATGATAATTTAACTATTCCTCTGGCCATCGTCAGGCGGTAACCGCAACGGGATAGGAACTCCGAATCTTCTAACCGCATTCTCAGCAATTGTGGCCATCTATAATTGTTATCGTCTCACAACGTTTTGGTCAAGTAATTCTCTAGTCGGCTTTGGGTAGGAATGAAACCGTTATCTTCAGACCATTCTTACCTCGAACTGTAGAGATTCAATGCATCTATCTACTGCAGCTTTATCCAACGTCACTATCTACTGCGCCTCTATCCACAGCGCTGCGGGCCTCGAAGGATAGATACGTTGGATAGACTTCCCATCCCGTCGAGGTTACCACCTGACGATGGCCAGAGGAATAGTTGGGCGAAACGCCGGTAAACAACAACTAAGAAAGATGAGAATAATAGTCCCTAATAAATAAATTAATAAAATAAAGGTTATATAACGAAAACTTATTTGAAAATACATCATTTAAAATCAAAATTGAAAATCCCACAAAAAAACTTTCCGAATAGAAACACGTGTGCAATTTTAATTATGCTATTCGTTCTTCCTTAACCCCCTTAATTTTATGAAAATCATGACTCACAGTCGTAAAGATAATGGATGAATTTTCATTTTTTAACCAATATTTCTTTCTAGTCGTGACTTGCAACTATTATCTAGTGCACAATATTAATAGAGCCACAGTAAATTATTATTCTAGCTTAAAATGTAACTTATTTAAAAAATTTTTATTTACATTATTTTTACAAAATTAATCATTATTAGTTATTTTGTTACTTTCCACGTAAAAGAAGAGAAGTCCAACCGATTACACGCGAGATTATTACGTGGTAAACTAAAACACAAAAGAACAAGCATAGTACATATCTCACTATAGTACTAACTATACTACATCACTTTCGATAAGTGACTTTTTTCGTAAGACCACTTCCATTCATGTATCTATATTGCGCATAACACTGTCATTCCCTGTTAATATTTTTATAGTAAATAAATAAATAGAAAATATAATGTTAATGTTTGGTTAGGTAGTAAATAAACAGTAACTTCCATTTGGACTAAGCTTTATTATGAAATCTTTCTTCATTGAAGATTCTAAATGGCGTTTAATATACATAGGGCGGGGTGATTTATGAGAAGAAACATAATACATATAAACCTAGCAGTTTTATCTGACTTTGCTCGGGCCCTATGTACTGTCCTTAACGTTATTTGCGTATGTAGTTAAATATTAAATACTTTGACTCATTTCCAGGTAACCTACATCTAAAATTTCAAGTGTTTAAACCCTAAATTGGCGGAGGAGTTTAATAGAGTCTACAAGTATCAACTCTGTCAACTTGGTCTTCTTGGCAGCAAAATTCTCGCCTAAAACTGATTAAAAAGCTTGCTGCGCATCTGAATACCCTTTATGTAAAATTTCAAATATTTAGACCCAGGATTAGTTGAATAGTGTGTTAGAAACCGCGTGGTAGTACGATTTTCGGCCAAAAAATCAATTAAAAAGCCTGTTCTATGTCGGAATACACTTTATGTAAAATTTGAAATATTTACTCTAAAATGTGACTAACTAATTTGGTAGAGATCGCAGGGGTAAAAGTTTTAAAAACATTTTACCTAAATTTTTACCCTATGACATTTTTTTGGTCTCAAATCGAATTAAAATGTTTTATCCTTGTCTAAGTATCCTACATCACAATTTTCTGCTGTTTAGACCTAATATTTTCTGAGGAGTTTGGTAGAGTTTTCAAAGGTTAAATCATGAAAAATGTATCACTTTACAGCCAAATTTCTGGCCGAAAATCCATTAAAAATTTTTCCCCAAATCTCATTATCCCTTATGTCTCGAGTCTGTTGCCAAAAAATTTACAGTGTAGTCGGGTAAGGGGAATGTAAACACACAGACACACAACACACAAGCATTTAAATTTTATAAATATATAGAGGGCATTTTATGGATATTAAACCTGCATACTATTTAGATAACAATTAAACGTGGCGTGAGAAAAATCATTTTGCATTTTTACGAAAAGTCACAAAATTATTTATTGTTTACGCATTGTTAGCTAAAGTAAAATGAACAAGCCAACTCTTCCGTGTAGTTTAAAAAATATCAATTGGATTCAATGGTAAAAGAAATAATGAGTGATGAGAAAAAGAAATCATTCAGAAATTTAATTTGTAGACAAAATCGTTATCTTTAAACTCATCCAGCCATTTTTTTCATTTAAATGCCAGCAAAAATACAAAGTATCAATCACCCAAACCTACACACACACTGTTTTTCTCTCTCACACTCCCTATCTCTCTCTCTCTCTCTCTTACATATACATCCCATATATATACCCCTCATATATATATATATATATATATATATATATATATATATATATATATATATATATATATATACAGTGATGATCATATTTATTGGCACGGTAAAATAAAAGTTAAATTTTGTCTAATAAATTCTAAAAAAGGGATTAAATTAAAGAAAATAACAAAGTATATTATGTATTTTTAACTGGCCTTTCCGATGCAGCAATCGGATTTTAGAAAAATTAAATAACAAAGGAACAACAAACATCATTGCAAAAAACCCTTGTTCAAAATTATTGGCACGGCTTTGTTTTTCTTTTAGTATCAGTATAATATCAATCAATTTCCGGTTTACGTGCTTTCTGAACATTTTTATAGCCATATTATGCTTGTTTAACGCTAATTCAGTGAATAATTTTTTTCAGATAATTTTTAGATAGCGATTTATTTAAACTATTATAAGTGACTAAATTATAATTTTCAATCGCCATGGTTAAAACTAAGGAACACAGCGAAGACGTCAGGAAGCTTGTTGTAGCATGCCATACCAATGGGGAGGGCTATGATAAGATTTCAAAGAAGCTAAACCTTCCCAAATCCACTGTTAGAGCCATAATAAACAAGTTCAAATCGCAAGGCCACGTTATGAGTTTAGAGGGTAGAGGGAGAAAAAGGATTCTTTCCCCAAGAGATGAACGGAAAATTGTTCGACAAGTAAAACAAAACCCAAGGATCTCTGTTGGGGAGATTGTTGATGAACACAGCACCTCTGGAGTGAATGTATCTCGACATACAGTTGGTAAAGTTGTGAAGAGAGCTGGTTTAAAAGCATGTCGTCCGAGAAAGACTCCCTTATTGAAGCCTATGCACCTGAAAGCAAGGCTAGCCTTTGCAAAACGTCATATTGATAAAGATGTTGCTTTCTGGAAACGTGTTCTATGGACTGACGAAACGAAAATAGAGTTATTTGGCCATAATAAAGTGTCTTATATTTACAGAAGATCTGGCGAAGCTTTCCTGCTTAAGAACACCATACCCACAGTGAAGCACGGTGGAGGCAGTTTGATGTTTTGGGGATCCTTTGCTGCCTCTGGACCAGGGCGACTTGTTAAGGTCACAGGTAGCATAAAAAAGGAAGATTATGTTAAAATATTGGATGAAAACCTGAAAGACTCTGCTAAAGAGCTCTCACTTGGTCGTCGTTGGTGGTTCATGCAAGATAATGACCCAAAGCATTCGGCTAAACTGACTAAGAAATGGCTTGAGGACAATCATATTAATGTTTTGGAGTGGCCATCACAAAGCCCAGACCTTAATCCAATTGAAAATAAATGGAGAACATTAAAATTGAGGGTAATCTAAAGGAAGCCTAAGAATCTTATTCAATTGGAGGATTATTGTCAGGAAGAGTGGGCTAAAATTACTACTGAAGAGTGCAACAACTTGGTTGTAAACTATGAAAAGCGACTGAGGAAGGTAATCAAGGCCAAAGGCTATACAATATTTTATTAAATAAATCGTGCCAATAATTTTGAACAAGGGTTTTTTGCAATTATGTTTGTTGTTCCTTTGTTATTTATTTTTTCTAAAATCCGATTGCTGCATCGGAAAGGCCAGTTAAAAATACATAATATACTTTGTTATTTTCTTTAATTTAATCCCTTTTTTAGAATTTATTAGACAAAATTTAACTTTTATTTTACCGTGCCAATAAATATGATCATCACTGTATATATATATATATATATATATACATATATATATATATATATATATATATATATATATATATTAAAGCACGCCTGATTGAACATGATAGACTTATTATTTTTCCGATTTCTCTGGATATCTTTTAAATTTGGCGAACCCACTTTTTATTTCAGCTGACATGTTGTATATAAATGTGCCCAAAGTTGTTGTTTAACCATATTCTTCTTCAAACGCTTTCTATCGGTCCATCCGATCGACCATTATACACAAAGTGCTTGAATAATGCGTTGCTGCCAAAATATAAAAACATAAATATATATATATATATACACACACACACACATATATATATATATATACATATACATGTAGATATACATATGTATATACACCTACACACCCACATATATTTATGTATATATATATATATATATATATATATATATATATATATATATATGGTTAATTTTATTTCAGTCGGAGTTCTCAGAAATAAAAGGACCCCCTTTCTGAGGTTGACATTTTATACTCATATAAAATACACAGATATTCAAATATCTGTTAATTTCCTTACCATCAAGTCTCTGACTTATGACGTAGTTAATAACATAATTGTAATTGACAAGTATACCTTTTTGTGGCTTCTTGGTATAAATAGGTATAAGGAAAAAAAAATCATCTCATCTAGATAGATATCGAGCTTGATCATGTTACTTCAGATAAAAAAAATAACTTGGAAAATATACACCACTCTTTCTAAAAGCAACGATAGGTTGGTTATGCAGAGGAGATCTTATTTGAGCGGCGAATACTATGTTATTTTGAATATTTCTTCAGAGGTGTCTTATAGAGAAAGTATCTTCATGCCGGTCTGTTCAGACTATCCTCTCTAGACTCTAGAGGGATGAGAGCAGTGTCCGGTTGGAGCAGACACCCGATCCTCTGTTATTTCTCTGTCTCATATATATATATATATATATATATATATATATATATATATATATATATATATATATATATATATATATGTGTGTGTGTGTGTGTGGTAATTAGTAATAACCTGAAGAGAGTGCTCAATACTATTGCAAAGCAAATATGTGTTTTATTTTTTATTACTGTTTTATCTGTTTGGTTACATATGTTTCGTATGTTGGACCGTGTTTACGATCTAACAGCCTCGTCAGGCCTTACAAATATATATATATATGTATATATATATATATATATATATATATAGAGAGAGAGAGAGAGACAGATAGATATATAGATAGATACATAGACAGATACATAGATAGATAGATATGTTGTGCAAAATCATCTTAGATTTTGTTTTCGTAGTCTCTGGAGAGGAATTTGAGATGGTATTGCCTTAAGAGCTCCATTGAGAATCATTATTTATAAACTAATGTATTGGAATTGCCAAACCATTTACGTAGAGCATCGACTCAATTGTCTCCAGATAGAATGTAAATACTTATGTTGGGCTTCATTCAATAAATCTCCGCTTGGCATTATCTCATTTAGTATGAGGCAAAAGAAATGTGTCTGGCTGTTTTTTTTTTATTTCAAACATAAAACATATCAGATGTTACGGTGTTCAAGATTTATGAAAATAAGATACAGGATTTCACCAATTTCCTCTATATATTTTCTAACATATAACGAAATATTAAGACATTATGTGAATGCAGGGACATATAATCCCCTCTATTATTCATCAGGTGAACTTTTCGGTATTTTGTCAAGTTTTATGTATCAGAATTGTAAATATTCAAACAAAATTGTTTTATTTAAATAATAAGTATTTTTCTCTTTATAATATGATTGAAGTGCAGAGATAAACCGTAACATAACAAGTTTTGTAAGGACATTAAACGGTTATAACTGAGATATAGAGAAAATGTTTCATAAAATAATATCTGCTTTGAATTAATGGTACTCTGTTTATATATATATATATATATATATATATATATGTTATACGTAATATATGTATGTAATATATATATATGTATATATATACATATATATATATATATATATATATGTATATACATATATTTATAATCAGGGTACTAATATATAAAATAAGGTCTTATTTAGTCCAACATTTTCTATACATCTTAGTTTTCTGTTTTACCGTTTAATATCCTTACGAAAGTTGTGATGCTACGATTAAACTCTTGGCTTGGCTTCAATATACTAAGTAATAGGACGTTTTGTTGATGTTGCACTAATACACGCTACATTTTTATTTTCTTAATATTTATTCATATATATATATATATAAGTGATCTATCACGTGATAGATAGAGCTAAAAGAAGACTTTTAGAATAAGCACTAATATTAGATACTAATACTATTACGCAAAGAAAAGGCTTCTACCTTTTAACCCATAGCATGGCGAAAATAATAATTAAAGAACAAAACATCAAAACAGATCCTGGCTAACCGTTTTTCCTTAAATATTTCAACAAAATGAATAAGTTTACAGGCGGAAAAAATGTACATATTTATTTTAACGCATTTTTAAAAGTGTATATATAGACATCGAACAACCCAACCTTCCCATACGCACACATATGTTTGTCCTTCCCAACATGGGTAGGATTAAAAAAAACTGTTCTCTTTTTCGTACGATCTATGACTTTTTCTTTTCTTGCATTTTTACTTCAATATCCTGAAGATGTCCTCTGAAATAAGGACGAAACGTTGATTATTTTAATAATTTAATTCGGTTTTTCTATTTTTCTCAAAACAATATATATATATATATATATATATATATATATATATAATGTCTGTAGATGCATTAATTATGCCCAATAATTGAAGTTTAATATTTCCACTTGTTTTATATTATTTTACGAATGTTTACGGTAACAATTAACTATTTATTAGCAAAAATACAATTTCTTTGAGCTGACTAATTAAGTTCTGTAAACATCTTATCTCAAATTCCACTCTGTAATTTTTTTGCGATAGACCAATTATAAGACACGCTATTTTACTTTGATATACGTGGCTTTATTAATCGGTTGCAATACTAGCCGAAAATATAGCACTTGCAACTGCATAATTAATATAAATAAATTCCAAAACAAACATAACAATTAACATGTAATAAATGCATATTGACTACTATTATGTACTTTACTTGCATATATAAACTTTAGACGTGTATATGTGTGTGTGTGTGTGTGTAAAAATTGTATATATACATATATATTTAAACACATCACTGATATACGATAAGTTATTATATGAAATTAACCATAAATATATATCATTACAATAAACTGTTTACTAATACACATGCTATTACACTTAGCTTGTTTAGTTGTATCGTTAAAACATCAATATTTTCTTAATTGCACCATCAGTTATTCAGGTTTTAGCCGATACAAATCACATCTAGATCTATGAAAACTATATTGGACCACATCTTGTTGTTTATTTAAGAAATATTTGTTAGTTGTTATTATATAATAATTTTCTTTGATTTACAACAAAAATAAATATCTTCAGATGACCATGCAAAAAAGCAGTCATTGTAAAATGCAATTTGCAATCCCTTTCTGATCAATTTGGAATGAACTGCATATAAAGTAAATTAACATATAACAACTTTATTACGAACTAACAATAAATATATTTACTGAATACAATAATGTGTATTTCATATTAGAGCTTTTTTATTACTATTAATTATGATTTATATTGTATATATGGCTATTTTTCATTTAAGGTAGCAAGTTTTCAACATGCAGGATACTTAGTACAGTCGTGGGATGTGACTGGAATTGATCTGATTGACTATATATTTAAAATATATTTAGCTGTCTTTTAAATATACAAAATAAAACACGAACTGACCTTGCCATTATCAAGATATAAACTCTAAAATTACTAGTGTATTTACATAATTCCTGCAGTTAATCCATAAACATTGATTTTACTTAACTTATAACATTACATTGTATTTTGATAACATTTAGTAATTCACCTAAACATATGTAATCATTTTATTAATAACTAACCATTGCTGGTTCCCAATTTAAACAAGACATATTATTCGTCATATTTCTTGCAAATGAAAAACCGAATTTAGTTATTGTCATTTATTTCTCTTTTGGCTGTTTCCGGGAACATTACTACTTTTAATCAATAATACACGTGCAATTTAAAGCAATGATTAATTAAATAAAATACCAACGCATATATATATATATATATATATATATATATATATATATATATATATATATATATATATATATATGTATATATGATATACATATAAGTATATACATATATATATATAATATAAAGCTGAATGTGTGTGTATGTGTGTCTGGTTACGAATAGTCTCCTATATGGTTGACTATTCTAAAAAACCGATTACATATAATGAGAGAAGATGTATCGAGACACAGGAATAGGTATGTTTGATCTGGCAGAACAGTGGTTCATTAAAATTGTGGGGTCTGCGTTCGGGCCTGTTCCACAAAGTATGGAAATAAACAATGTAAAAATTAAAAAAAACAAAAACGTTTACAAGTCTTTTTGATATAGATGTACATAAGAATACTTTGATAAAAATGTTTTAAGTTAATAAGGATATTATAATAAAATTGTGGAGGCCGGCGTTCGCGACTGGACTCCATAGAATGGAAATAGGCACAAACATTAATAAAGACTATTCATATCCATCTGCGTAAGTATACTTTGATAATTATGTGTCAGTTTGAAGACATATGATATAATAAAATTATGGGTTGTTCGTTTGCGCCTGACCTCCAAAAGATGGAAATATGTCACAAAGTTTAACAAGCGTTTTTAATATAGATCCACAGAACATTATGACAAATGTTTCAGTGTGAACAGGTATGGTATAATAAATTAAGGGGGTTATCTATTTTATTTTTACTTTCATCATATTTTGCTTTGGTTTTGATACCCCCAAATTCGAAGCTATCTCATTGCAACTCTCATTTTCATAACCTATCATAATTTAATAAATCAGAGTCCATTTTCTGTAGGCTGATTTTGAATCAAGTCAACGACAGGTACTTTTGCTAGTGTGTATATATATATGTGTGCATATATAATTCTTATAATAAATATTTATTATGCGTTATGAACATGAATTCTCACTTTTGGAGCATATTTATTTGTTGTAGAAATTCTAAGGCTAAATATAATTGTTTGCATTTATAATATTTCACCGTGTCTTACATGCGTTTCGGTGAGAAACACATCAAACATTTATCAGGGAGATTTTTTATGTTCTTCGGGAAAAACAAGCAATTTGTTTGCTTGCAATTTATTTACTAAAAATATATAACTTAATAATATATGCAGTAAATAATCCGTATACTCACTTCAATTAAAAGATAAATTTACTAGCATAAAAATCATTATAGCTACAATTCTTTCAGTTCTTTGCAAAAATTTATTTTTGCGGCAATTTTGTCGACTAATGATCTGTATTGCCTGGGTGCGCACGTCACTGTATTGGCAACCCCATATATTATGAAATAACTATTAGACATCAAGAAGCGAGTTGAATATTAAGATAACTGATCAAAACCCCATTCATATATGTGTGTGTGTATCTATGCGCATACAATGATATATGCATATATATATATATACATATTTCTACAAATATACATATATAAATAATATTTGATATGTGTTATTAAAGGAACGATAATGTGCGAAGTTTTATCCTTAAATAAACAGATATTTATTTATTTATTTAAAGTTTAACATTTTCAGCTTATAAAAAAGCCTTTATCAGGCTTATTTAAAAAATAAACAAGACACTATATTGGTCTTTTCTTTCTTTTTTCTTCTCTTGTATTCCATGGTGTCGTTCTGGCACGTTGATTGTGTATTGTAACTCCGGTATAGTTCCATTTATGCGCTAGTGTGTAGCATTAATATTAGTAAGATCCACTTTTAAGAAACACGCGGACAAAGGAAATTTTAAATGTGAGATTAGAAGGACGATAACGCGCGAAGTTGTATCTTAAAAAAAAAACAGATATTTATTTAGTTTCAAATAAAGCTTATATAAAAAACCTTCATCAGGATTATTAAAAAAAACAATGCAATATATTGGCCTTTTTTTCTTTTCTTTTTTTCCTTTCTTTTTTTTTCTCTTGTGTGCAACGTTATCGTTCTTCTAACTTCATATTTCCATTTTTTGTCTGCGTGCTTCTTAAAAGTGGATTTTACTAATACTAATGCTACACACTAGCGCACGAACGGCGCTCTACCAGACTTACAATACACAAGCAACGTGCCAGAATGACATCATGGAACACAAGAGAAGAAAAAATAAAAATAAAAAAGATCAATATATTGTATTGTATTTTAAAATAATCCTGATGAAGGATAAGTCGAAAATTGGAAACTTTTAATAAATAAATATCTGTTTATTTAAGGATAAACTTCGCACGTTATCGTTCCTTTAATCTCACATATCAAATATTATTTATATATGTATATTTGTATAAATATGTATATATATGTGCATATATCATTGTATGCGCATAGACACACACAACACATATATGAATGGGGTGTTGATCAGTTATCTTAATATTCAACTCATTCTTGATGTCTAATAGTATTTAATAATATATGGTGTTGCCAATACAGTGACATGCGCACCCAGGCAATACAGATCATTTGTCGACAAAATTGCCGCAAAAATAAATTTCTGCAAAAAAACGAGAATATTTTTCCATAAACTGAAAGAATTGTAGCTATCAATGATTTTTATGTTAGTAAATTGATTTTGACCCCAGGGAGGTCGCACATGCTAACATATTTGAAGTGTTTTCCAACTGCAATTTCAAATCTTTGTTTTTTTATTATTTCATAAACATTAGGAATAAAATGTCGATCGCATCGTGCTTTCCTTCTATCTGAACTTGCACAGAAAATTATTCTCAGTTTCGTGAATGTGCACCATGTAGAATTAATACAGGCTTAAAATTAAGTTAAGCCTTAGTGTAGTTCTTTTTTCATAAATGTGAAAAAAATTACACATGGATGAAGGCAACAGAAAATCACTGTAATTATGGCTTTTTTCGTTTTACATTAGTTTTTTTTTCCTGGAATTATTTTAGCTTTTTGTGCTGTAAAATCTGTTGAAACTAGTCATGACACATTTTGATCTTAAACTATAATTATATCCACATACTGTTTATATTCCGATAGCTTGATCGCGTGGAGGTATGTCACTTCAAGTGTGATCTCCACATAAATACCGTTAATTTTTTGGTTGAGAATCGGGCACAATCACGTTTAACATTATCTTTTGAGGTTAACAGGTAATATACTATAATTTCTCTTGTCAATAGGCCATCTTACCAGGGATTAGTTTTTATTATTCTGTTAGGATCTGCACGTAATATTTGTTCTCCTGTCTTGATATTATATTCGGAAGCGTTCTGCATTTTATCTGGGATTTTATATGGTTTTTCTTTCTATTTAATAGTAGAGGGTGTTCATATAATATGATGCAATATAATATAATACATTATAATACATATATATATATATATATAAATATATATATATATACATAAATATATATATATATATATATATATATTTAATTACCCTAGTGAAAAAGTACATTTTATAAGGTAAGCAAATACCTTAACTCATTAGTTATAAAATAGAGACTTCGCCAGTAAGATTGAAACAAAAACAGAACTATTAATTCTTGTTGACAAGATTAAAACTGATTACCAATCCTATAAATATTCCAGTAACAATGAGATAAATATATTCTATAATTCACTAGACCTCATTATCTTTTTTTTTACACGGTGGTCACCACTTATCAAGGCCCGGAAGCCACTCAATGATAATGGTTATTTCAAGTACAGTACATTAGTGTGGAGATTTCATGAAGTGTTTACTTAAGGGGGCGTTTCATTGGGAATTTGTTAACGTTGGACTTGAAGAGGGTCAGGTTGTAGTCAGGTGGGAAACAGGCAGATGGAACAGAGTTCCACAGGCGTGCAGTTCTAAGAAAGAAGCTTTGTTCATTAATGATGAACTTAATAATTTACTCAGAATCCTAAATATAATTTACTACACAAGGATTTCGGTAAAAGATCGTCAAGTAAATTAATTTAGCAACCTATCTATCAGATAATTATGTCACTCCGAATCAGATTCAGGAAAATTAAGTAAGGTATTCCTAGATAGAATTATCCCTACTATAAAAACGAACGTTTTACCTGTGGCAATCTTCAGATTACGTTATCGATTGGTTCTTAAATTTGAAAGATGAATCTAACCTAAATGACATTACATTTGAGATTGGCAATTATTTCAGGTACATCTTCTACACTCTAATCTATAAGACGCTTATTTCACCTAAAACAATTCGGTTCCCACAGACTTCAAAATTAAAAAAAAAAACATGCTTTCTAGATCATCACAGTTCGATAATAAAATGTGTACTGTAAAAAAAAGTCCTGAAAATTCCGTCATAGTCAGTTCAACACTTTTCCATCAAAAGATGAGATCAAAATTTAAAGATAGACTGACAGGGTGGCATAGAGATGATGCTCTATTAGCAAATGGAGCTGTACCTAAACTGTACAATAAGATCATCATTTAACTGAATTGGTATTCTTTTAAAATTCTGACGTTAATATAACTTTAAACAATAATAAAAACATCTAATTTCTTATGTCTATCTCTAAACCTATATGAAGGAACTCGCAGTGCCAGTCTAAAACCGCACCTATTATTGAACTATGCATATAAATTCTACAACACCCCTCGATATGCCATAAAGACAATGCTACCATCAGTATCAAATAAAAATATCATATTTATCTGCCAATTATAGCACCTTCGAAGCTAACATAAATTCTACAACGCTACTATAACTTACTCAGGATATAGCGATAAAATGTACACTTTTAATAACAAGAACAAAACTAGAAACTACCTCCAATATAATCATCCATAACATTACCAGGAGACAATATATGCACATAATTACTAACTCCTTGTATTAATGAACAAATTGTAAAGAAAATCTACTAAATATTTTAGATAGAAAGAAAATCACTATAACCGATTAGAAGAAAGAACAATATAGTGTTAAACAATCTTACAATAATAGGATAAATAGAAACACCACTAAGCATTTTAAGATAGTCGAAAACTTTTTCAAGACTCTTCAAAAGTAAAGTATTAGCCTTGAAAACTTTATTAAAATTCTTCTTTTTCTGCTATTCACACAGATTTCTTACTTACTGTGCCCAACCATGGTAAAAGTTTATATATATATATATATATATATATGTTTATATATACAATACAGTGACGTGCGCACCCACGCAATACAGATCATTCATTGCCTATTTATAACACCAGCTCTATTGACTACAGTTTCGTTAGATTTGTAAAAATCAGAAACTTTCTTACTAATAGTAGATGCGATAATATCTAAGGGGTAACCATTTTTGTCCTAGTAATAGATTTAATCTTATCCAAATTGGCTTCGGAACAAATCACCAGACCTTATTAAAGTATTAATTAAATCAAAGTTATGGTTTCTATGATAAAATGAGTCCTAACGTGTATAGATGCCGGTAAATGTTGCTTTTACAATAAACGAAAGAAAATATGAAGGAATCTTGGAAACTAGAACGTCTAAAAACGGAAGAGTAGAATTTGTTTCTTTGTCTACCGTAAACCTAACAGCTGAATGAACGTTATTTAGGGACACAAAAAAGGTTTCATCTCGTTGTCGAATAGGCAAAGGGTGTGATCAATGTAAAGGAAGTAAAGGTCTGGCCTATGGAAACCAGACAATAGACTTTGTTCGTGAAGACTTATAAAGATATTAGCTAACACTAGACCTAATGGAGACCTCATTGCCACACCATCCGTCGGTTTGCACATAATATTATTAAATCTGAATCTAATCAACTTAGCGGCGAATATAATCAATTCTACGAAAATATTTTCGGGAATTGGGAGAGTTGGAAGTTGATTCCGAGATAAGAGTTCATCACCGCTATTAATAGTCTCATGAAGTGTGAGGCAAGTGAATTGATTAAAAATAACAGTAGACCACATACATTTTTCAGAATGAGTTAAGTTTTGCATAAAGTTAGCAAAGCTAAAATAAATCTTTTATTCAAAATAAATTATAACGTTCCAAAACGGGTTCTAATATACTGGTTTAGTATTTAGCTACTTGTGCTGAGAATACCCTACCATTGATGATATCGGTCTCAATGGCACCCCACATTTATGTGTCTAAGGCAAATCACACAAATGGGGGGCGAATAGAATCAGTAGGTCAGATTGAATTTGAAATCGAAGTTCGAAACCCCCCCAGTTTTGACCCATCTGACAAGCCGTTTTGGGAACTTCGGTAGGGATAACAGAATTATGTCGGATCCACCGGACATGATTTAACAAATTAAGAAGTGGCCCTCAAGATAGTTATCATTTTATTGACGTAATTTTTGTGATCATGTATGACAACGCTAGATCCTTTGTCGAGTTTTGTGATAACTCTTTTCCTGATCTACATTAATGATTTTTCAAATCACATCCTTACATCATTTGTAGACATTTATGCTGACGACACTACCATTTATGGTAGCACATCTAAAACAGTAAATGACCAAGTTCTCTCCGATTCTCTCTCCTCTGATCTTGACCACGTAGTACAATGGGGTAAGGAGTGGCTGGTTACTTTTAATGCATCTAAAACCAAGCTTCTCTCTTTACATCATCAACATTCTAATCCACATTTGTCATCAATTGAAATGAATGGCTCTCGTCTTCAGGAGGCCTCAAGTTTTGACAAGCTTCTGGGCTTGATCATTACTCCTGATCTTAAATGGAACACGTATATCAAATCTGTTGCCAAGGCCGCTGGAAAAATGGTGGGATCTTTCTATCGATCCGGTAGATATCTCACTGCTGATGCTATTCTCTATCTATATAAGAGCCAGGTACGTCCAAGGATGGAATACTGTTGCCACATCTGGGCAGGAGCTGCTAGAAAGGACTTGTCCTGCCTTGATAGAGTTCAAAATAGACTTCGTAGCCTCGTAGGAGATGTCCTTTTCTCCTCCTTGCAACCTCTATCTCACAGAAGAGATGTTGCGAGTTTGTCTCTGATGTATCGTTATTTTCATCGAAAGTGTTCGACTGGGCTTCAGTCTATGCCCCCCCCTCGCCTAACTTTCACAAGAAACACTCGTCTAGCTGAAAACACTATCAATAATTCCCCCCACTCTTTATCTGTGCCTAAACGTAGATTCCATGAACAAAGCTTCTTTCTTAGAACTGCACGCCTGTGGAATTGACTTCCGATTTCCTGCTTTCCGGCTGACTACAATATGGTTGTGTTCAAGTCTAACGTAAACAAGTTCTTTATGAGCCGTTCCATATAAGTTATCAAATTTACCGAATTTTCATTACTAATGATTACTATATTGTCCTATTTCTACTGTACACTCTTTAACCATTATCCTTGAGTGGCCTCTTGTCCTTAATAATGTAATGATGCCTGTGTAAAAAAACCAAAAAAAACTAAAGATTGCAACTAAAGATGGCTACGTGAAAATGATTGAACGATTAAATTCACTTCGTCATTTTTATTCACAAAACGAAACTGGCGTTCCAGCACATAAATGTGCGACACCATTTTGTTTCGCCTTAAGGTAACTGACTATAGAGTCGGAAATGGGAGAAGGTCGAACAAAAAAGACTTCACATTCAGCCTATATCTCTTAAGGCTATGGGGATATAGGAGACATGCAGAAGTCCAAGTCATGGGAATATATATATATATATATATATATATATATATATATATATATATATATATATATATATATATGTGTGTGTGTGTGTGTGTGTGTGTATGTGTGTACGTGCGTGCGTGTGTGTGTAGTATGTGTGTTTTTATGCTTAAATAGATGATATCATCATAATAAATTATTTTTCTTTTTATTTACGGGTAATATAGATATACTCATTGCATAACGATGATGCCATCCTCGCATCAATAACTATTGATTTATTGAGAGATAGTGAATTTCAAACATTCTTTTTCTCCTTCGAAATTTGTAGAGTGGATTTGATTGCATCGTAATATTTTCTCATAGACATTATAATTTGTTAATATTTTATACGTAAGTGTATATGCTTGTTTCTAAGGATATCATGCTAGCCTGAGTATCTTTCGCAGTCTAAAAGATGTTCATAAAATCATAATACCTGCCAGTAATTCCTTATTTCGATTGTAATAGCGGCCACTTGTCATTATATAATCGTCCTTATTATTGTCCTCAATTTCTGTACTATCTTTCCAATCGTCATGATACAATTAATGTGTATTTAGTAATACATATATATATATATATATATATATATATATACATATATATATGTGCGAGTGTGTGTATGTGTGTAGGTATGTGTTCATATATATCTATTATTTTATATAAATTACACACATATATAAATATGTATATGTATATAATGTATTAGCGTCCGTGTCTGTGTGCCTGTGTCTACAACTCACCTACGACACAAAAAAACTGGACCGATCATGACAAAAGCTTGCATAATGGTGCAGTCATTTGTCAAGATTCATGTCAAAAGTCTAGGTCATATCCTATGGATATATACTCTTATACATCCCACGCCATAAGCCGATCATGACCAAACCTGACAGGATGATGGTCTTACATATAGAGATTATGGACACTTTTTAAAAAAGTTTAAGGCTAATTATGTAGCCTATGCTTGTATACTCCCGTTAAAACCACACTACTGGTCTAAGCATGGCCAAAATTGGCATGATGATGGTCCTCAACATTGGGATAATGCCACCATTTTTCAAGATTTAGCTACAGATAAAAGCTATAGTCTATGTCTATGCACTCTCTCACAGCCCACACTATGATGATAGCACGACACCTAGGGTTACTGCACATCATGTTTCAAGTTTACGGTAAAAGGTAAAAGACATACACTATGGTTATATACTTTTCTGCAGCCCACACTCTAACACCTATCGTGACCAAACCTCGCACAATTATGGTGTCCGACCTAGAGATAGTGAACCACATATACATATAAAAGATTACGATCAAAGGTCAAACTCATAGTCTATGTATGTATCCTGTGCTACAGTCATGATCATGGACTAATCAGGAATAAAAATAGCCTGAATATAGCCCGTCCCCTCGGGTTGATGCACATCATTTTTCAAGTTTAAAGTCAAAGGCAAAGATATTTATCCTATGTTTGTATACTCTTCTACAGCCATATCACTGAATTGATCGTAACAAAACCTGACATGATAATGGTCTTCGACCTACAAATGGTGTACACCATTTTTCAAGTTTAAGGTAAAAGATCAAGGCCAGAGCCTATGTATATATTATTTCCCATTGCCCACACTATTGATCCAATCATGACAACACCTGGCATAGTGATAGTCCCTTACCTAGCGTTGGTGCACACTACCTTTCAAGTTTAACGTCAAAAGTCAAAGGAATAGCCTATATATATATATATATATATATATATATATATATATATATATATATATATATGAAGAATGTTTATACATGTATATGTATTAGGGTAGGTCGATTTTTCACTTTTCTCAGAATATTAAAGAATGACACTTACCGAAATTTTTGTCAACAAACCTGATAGTCTCCCACCCAGTGATATTGAATACCATTTTTTAACTTCACAGTCAAAGGTAAACTTTATAGTCTTTGTATGTATACGCCAGCAAACCAAACTTGATTGATCATCACCAAAGCTGACATCATAATGACCCCCCCCCCGACTAAGTTATGGCGCAAAACATTTCTACAAGATAAGAATCAAAGGCCAAGGTCATAGCATATGCACATATACTTTCCCAAAGTCCACACTACTGGACCGATAATGTTCAAAACGTATGGATGGATCACACCTTTCTTAAAGGTTACAACCTATGTATACACACACTTCTACAGCCCAAACAAGTGAAAATATATCTGTGAGTGTGTCTTTCTGCTCGTGTACATTTCCCCACCAAATAACTCTGTCAATTCACAATCTACAAACTCGAAATTTGACAAACGAGGAATTAAGATTGGGAATATCTTTTAATCAGGTTTCGGCCAGAAATTTTGCTGTTAAGGGGGTCAAAGTATAACGAGCTTATTTTTGGTCTAAACATTTGAAAGTTTACATGAAGTGTATTAAGACATCGCGCAGCGCAAGATTTAAAATTCTCTTTCCGAAAATTGCGCTTCCAAGTTCAAAAGATTTGAGCTTTACGGTGTCTAGACAAATTATTAAGCCAATTTTGTGTCTAAACATTTGAAATTTTACATAATGGGTATTCAGACATACAGCAAGCTGTTTAATCAGTTTTGGGGCGAAAATCTGGCTGGAAAGAGATCACGTTGAAAAAGTTTACCCTTGAAAACTATACCAAACCCCTTTACCAATGTTGGGTCTAAACACTTGAAATTTTAGATGTAGGTTACTGGGATACGGGTAAAACATTTTAATTCAATTTGAGCACAAAACAATAAATGTTAAGCGGAAAAATTGGGGGCAGAGTTAAAAAAAATATTGACGTTTGCGGTCTCAAACAACTTTTCTCTATGATAGTTAAGGAAGCCTATTATATAGAAATGAATGGCCGTAGATATTTACACTGATTAATATATACATATGCGCATTAAGTTATTAATAGTACATAGTCTTGGAGTAAATCGGGGCAGAACTGCTAGTATATATATATATATATATATATATATATATATATATATATATATATATATATATACTAGCAGTTCTGCCCCAGTTCAAATAGTTGATAAAACATGTAAAAACATTTTGAAAAAGAGTTAAACACATATTTAATTTGAAAAGGATACAATGGATAGTCCTAATAATTTCCTTCTTATCAGAGGGTAGCAATTAGCAAAATACCGGAGCAGATTTGACATGCAAACGTATTTGATGAAACTACAAGTAAGTCAAAGATCTTACTTGATAACAAAAAGTGAAGCATAGGGAGTAGGGTGAAGAGAAAGGTGAATCCACGTAAATGGATAGTCTGATGAAAGGTAAAGTATCCAATAACGGTAAAATCCAAAAATGTTATCCAAGAAAGTTAGTTAAATTTCAATTCGCACTAGTAAAATCCAAGGAAATTGCGTAATTGGAAGATATATTTACTCTGGCATTTCAGCCCAGTTTTTGCTCGGGCCCCATGTTCTGTTCATAACTTTTTTGGCATATGTATATATTTATTAACAAGGTGGACTAATGTCCAGGTGACATACATTTAAAATTTTTAGTGTTTAGACCTAAAATTAACGGAGGAGTGTAGTAGAGTTTGCAAATGTCAACTGTTTAAACTTTTACTTCTGATTAAGATCTTGTTGCATGTATGAATAATCTTTATGTAAAAACTAAAATGTTTAAACCAAAAATGTGCTGAAGAGTTTGCTAGCGACCGCAAACGTCACATCTTTTAAAGATATACCCCTTGGAAGCAAGTTCTCGGCAACAGTGCGCACTGCAACTAATGCTATTATTTATTTAAATGTAGTCGCAGTGCGCATTTGTTGGGCGAACATAGCAAAGATTGGATTTCCGTTTGAAACAACATGTACCATCAAATATCCACTATTCAAAATTTTTACCCTCGCATGTTCTGAATAATACTATGATTCTGCGATTCGCGAGCACCTTATACATAACAATGCGTGTGCCACGAATTTCAGTGCTGACATGTTTACGATCTTGAGTAAGTTGCACTCGCCCTTTCATTTAAACATTTTAGAGGCTATTTTTTATTAAGTTTTGGAAGCCTTCTCTTTGCAAGCAAAAAAAAAAAAATCTTTTAAGACTTTATTTAGTTTCTATGTAATCATTCCCATTTTTTTTCTCTTTTTTCCTCCCCCGCCATATTCATGGCTTTTTTTATCTAATCGTATTTTCCTCGGTTTAGCTCTGTTGAGTGAGGAATGAAACCTTTGTTAGCTAACATTTATTTTCATTTTTTATTTTGTTGAACCAGCATGTTGAACCGTCTGTATTTAGCTATATATATATATATATTATATGGAAAAATGGGCGCATGAAAAGTAATATTCTTAAGATTTTATTAAACCTGGAAAAGTAAAGGACAAGAAATTCAACCTGGAAAAGTAAAGAACAAGATATTCTAGTAAAGTCAAAATTAAGAATTTTTTAGACTTAAAATATTACAGCTAAAAATAAAATTTGAATATTGATAAATATTTTATTTATTATTTGCATATGTTGTTGTTTATTGTTGAGTTAGAAAGAGTGTCAGTTGCTGGATTGAACTTATTTCCCCCCTATTATTTGCATATATTTATGTAGTGAAAATTGTTTGAATAAAATTTATTCATTAGTTAGTTAGTTAGTTAGTAGATGGAATTAATAATTTTATAATTTACATAAAAAGTAATAATTTTATTATATCATAATTAGGATCATTTAATTCTTTCGCAGTAAAAGATATTTATATACAAAAAAAGTTATGCAAAAATATATAGCGTTAGTCACTTATGTACGTACTCTCCTGTATGTGAACCCACATATTTTGTTGTAACTTTTTTTCTACTAAATCAATTTTCGAAATTTTTTTTCAAAATGTAGCTAATGAGGTGTTCTATCCAACTATATAGCCTGTTTGAAATTTGGTTGCGAAGGGAATCAGTAGTGGGGGTTTGAATGTGTCTCGATTCATTCAATTTCAAACTTAAGCATATATTCAACCACTACTGTGGTTGAATGATATATATATATTTATATATATATAT